>NC_068972.1:32854028-33154028 GCF_016808095.1 Vigna angularis
GTTGTGTTTATCTCTAAAGTGCTTCTCCATTTCAATGTGGAGTGTGATGATGAGTCATGCGAGTCTTAAAGATGATGGAAAGAGCAATCTCATAGACAAAATCACATTGTATCACATGGGACTTCAACATGGTCTAGATGGATGGCTCTTTAAAGATGAGTATCTGGCTGATGAAGAGGAAGCTCCTGGTCGATCATCATCTGCATCTTTTAGGCCTAGATCAGAATTTGAAAAACACATGGTCAGGAAAATGCATTCTCTTACTACTCTCTGTAAATCAATTAACAAAGATGTTGCTGCCATCAAGGGAAACCTACAAATTGAGGACTCTGATGATGGTAGTGAGGAGAATGAAAGGATGATGAGAACGAGGAGGAAAGTGTCCCAGATGAAAGTGATGATGATATTTTGCTTAAGGACATGATCTACTATTGATAGGAGGAGCATCAATTTCTACTATTGATCTGTCATGATACATATTGATGTATCTCTATATGCAGTTTTGTTTCTGTAATTACATATCTATTTTGCTAATGCCTAAAGGGGGAGAAATTAGAGAAACTAGATATTAAAGAAATTGCAATAACTGGAAAAATAGTGTCTGGTTGTGTATCATAAAAAAAGTGAGAGATTGTTGATGGGGAAGCAATGTGATGGCTAAACCCAATCCCTTATATGTTTTCTTTCATATGATGACAACAACATAAATGTGTTTATATGTTTCTTGCACAACACTGAAACGTTTTTTATATGCATAGCTAAATTTACATGTTTTTGTGTGTGCTTGAAATGATTGGTTTGCATACTTAATGTGGTCATACATGTGTTTACATCTATAGTATGCTTACTCATGTGTTTATATGACAAAATCACTTGCACAAAGCATATTTGTATGAAGTAATCGATTATAGTGTTTATGTAATCAATTAGTCTCATCAAATATCAGCAAAATGCTTAACTGTAGCAGACTGGAAGTTTCAACCGATTACATTATATGCATAATAGATTAAAACCCATGCCTTTGCTAACATCTGCTTTTTGAGTGCAGTGATGAGTTTTGAGGAGAAAAAGTTTTCAAATTTTGCTTAAGTGTAATACTTAACCGATTACCCAATTTACTTACTCGGTTAAATCTTATACATATTGAAAACTGTTTTCAAATTAAGTCTTAACTATAATAACAGTCATATTTTCAAATGTTTTGACTTACCATAAATGTATAATCGATTACATTATTTGCTTAATCAATTAAATCTGTTTTAATGTAAATCTAGCATAGCAATGATAAAAACGTAACCGATTACATTAAATTCATAATCGACTAAAATGCGTTAGGATTATGAAAATCCTATAAATAAATATCTTGCGCGTTGTTTCTAAAAGAATCTTCGAAAATACAATTTCATAACTGACTTTTGATTGAGTTTTGAAGAATCAATGATTAAATCTGGGTTGATACATCAAGATTCTGTCAAGACTTGTGCTCAAAGGTTTTTGATCATATCTACACTACTAGAGTGTCTACTGTGAAGATCAGGTTTACCTTTTTCAATCTATAGATTGAGTTTCGTGCGTTTGTGCCAGAGGAGAGAACTGTATGTGTTCTCATTGAGAGTTGGGATTGCTGTCAAGGTTTTTCTTAGAGTTTAGATGTAAAAAATCGTTATTATGTTTTCATCTTTTTAAAATTAATTCTATTCTATTTCTTTCTATTATTTTCTTATTTATATGATTATTATGAGACAAAAATAGGTGTTTACATTTACGCTTATTAAATTTTATAGTGTTTAATAAATTTGAATCCACAAGCGATTATACTGTTTGATTCAAACTGGCAGAAAAAAAGAAAAAGAATTATAAGATAATAATTGTTTTAAACTTGAAAAAAAGAACTGTTCCTTTGACTGAAAAAAATTTGAAGCTGTTATATGCTAGTAATTATTTGGACAATATAAGACGAAAATCTTGTGGTAGGTGATTTTATATTGAGTGTATTTATAAAATAACACTTTACATCACAAAGAAACTCAGTGCACTCATATCATATTCTCAAAGAACTCATTTCCTCAAATATAATCTTAATGATGCAAAACTCATTGAATATAGGGAATGTTAGAGTGGCAGCGTATCAGAGAAGAGAGGAAGATGTATTAAAAAGTGGAACCAAGAGAGTTAGGCAATGAAACAGAGATGCAAAAGATTTAGAGAAAACGATAAATTTTCTTATTGAAGTCAGCAGTATATATGTACAAAATGTAAACTGTCTAATGACAGTTAAATCAGTTGTGATTCTAGATTTACATTCCTAACACTCCCTCTTAAATCTAAATCTCTAAGAGACCTAATTCCAAGTGATCTTCTAAGCTTTTCAAATCTATTCTGTCGTAGAGCTTTCGTGAATATATCAGCTTCCTGTTCATTCGTGTTGCAGTAGATCAGTTCCAGTTTTCCTTCGCTGACCCGTTCTCTGAGGTAGTGAAATTTTGTTTCGATGTGCTTGCTCCGTCCATGAGATATTGGGTTTTTGGCTAGATTAATAGCAGATTTGTTGTCTATCCTTAAGCATGTTGGTCCGTGACGCTTGATCTTTAGCTCTTGCAATATGGCTTCTATCCAAGTGCATTGACAGGCAGTCTCTGCTACTGAGATGTATTCGGCTTCACACGATGAGAGTGCCACGACTGTCTGCTTCTTAGAACACCATGAGATGGGTGCTCCCATAAGCTTGAACAAATACCCGTAAGTACTCTTCCTGTCTACAAGATCACCGCTCCAGTCCGCGTCACACCATGCCTTCAAGATGTTGGTAGTGCTATCAGTTTTCCTGGGAAAGTAAATTCCGTAGTCTAAGGTACCTTTCAAGTATCGAAGGATATGTTTTGCAGCTTTCATGTGCGATTGTCTGGGATCATGCATGTATCGGCTGATGAGACCCACACCAAAGCTTATGTCTGGCTTGCTGTTGCACATGTAGCGGAGTGTCCCGACTATTTGTCTCTATAGCGTTGCATCTACTTTGCTTTCATCCAACTGCAGTGAGAGCTTCATGTTGGCAATAACAGGAACTGATGCGCTGTTGCAGTCTTTTAACTTGAACCTCTCCAAAGTTTCAAGAACATATTTCCTTTGATTCATATGTACTCCCTCTTTGGTTTGTATAAACTCCAATCCAAGGAAGTATCCCAAGAAGCCAAGGTCTGTCATCTCCAGATCATTCTTCATCTTAACTTTGAATTTTTCAATCTCTTGCACTGAGCTCCCAATGACCAGTAGGTCGTCCACGTACAGACATACCAGCAAGGTACCTAGCTGATCACAGAACTTGACATATATTCCATATTCAACAATACATTTTTGAAATCCATACCTGGTGAGCAACGAGTCAATATGCTTGTTCCATGCTCGTGGTGCCTGACGAAGACCGTAGAGAGCTTTGTTAAGTTTATAAACCTTCAGTTCATTGTCCTTCTTGATGAAACCAGGCGGTTGACATACGTAGACTTCTTCTTCGAGAGCCCCATTGAGAAATGCTGATTTGACATCCATCTGGCTGATACTCCAATTATTTGAGTTGGCAATAGCTATCACGATCCTCACCGTTTCCAATCTTGCAACAGGGGCGTACACATCAGTGAAATCGATCCCAGGTTGTTGCAGAAATCCTTTAGCAACTAGTCTAGCTTTTAACTTTGCCACACTCCCATCAGGTTTGTACTTAGTTTTGAATATCCACTTAACCTCTATGGCTTTCTTGTAGGCAGGTAAGTCCATCAACGTCCATGTTTTATTCTTCTCGATAGTTGAAAGCTCCTCAATCATAACATCCTTCCAATTATCATCTTTGATAGCTTGCTCCCATGCTATGGTTTCAGTACCTGCAAGTAAAGCATAATGCAATATATCACCTGTGTCTGCAATGTCACTGTCTCGGAATAGCTCGTGATCTGCCAGTCTTGTCGATGGGAAACACGTTCTTCTTGATCGCCTATTATTTGCATCCTCTGTATTAACTGTCGGTGTGTCTTGGTCATAGTTTCTCTCCTTAAACAACGTAGTAATCACAGTACTGGGTGGATCATCTGGGGTAGTCTCACATGTGTTCCACTTGAAGACAGTAGATTCGTCAACGATCACGTCCCTACTTATCACAATTCTTGACTTCACTGGGTCATAGAGTCTATATGCTCCAGTTGGATGATAGCCAACAAAAACGAAAGTTTCGCTTCTATCGTCCAATTTCTTTCTCAATTCACTTGGGACATGCTTATAACAGGCTGATCCAAAAACCTTCAGGTGTTGCACATCAGGTTTGTTTCCAGACCACGCTTCTTCCGTGTGCTAGTTGGCAAAGCTTTGGTTGGGCTTCTATTCAGTAAGTATGCTGCAGTTGAAACTGCTTCTCCCCACAGATGATGCGGAAGACCCCTTCCTTTGATCATACATCTGACCATATCAAGAAGCATGCGATTCCTCCTCTCAGCCAATCCATTATGTTGAGGAGTGTAGGGGGCTGTGACTTCGTGTATAATCCCTTTTTCAGTGCAGAATTTCGACATTTCTCCTGAGTTGAATTCACCTCCTCCATCAGTGCGGAGAATTTTGATCTGCTTGCCCGATTGCCTCTCGGCCATGGAGCAAAAATTAACAAAGTAAGTATAAGTTTCATCTTTTCCTTTTAACAGATAAACCCAAATTTTCCTAGAAAGCTCATCCACAAAAAGTAGGAAGTATCTGTTACCTCCCAGAGACGACACGTCGAATGGTCCACATACATCAGCATGCACCACTTCTAGCAGCTGTCTCGCTCTCTTGTAGGCATGTTTCTTGAATACTGATCTTGTTTGCTTTCCTATGGTGCAGCTTTCACAAACTTTCTTAGGTGCCTCAATCGTACAGATTCCACTCACAAGCTTCTTTTCTTTGAGTTGCATCAAGCTTCTAAAGTTTAGATGCCCGTAACGATAATGCCACAGCCAATTTCCTTCAACACTTGTTGCTTTCATGCATTGTATCTCCGCTGTATTCAGATTTACACGAAATGTGCGATTGCTGGCAATAGGAGCTTTGAGTATCATTCGTTGCTTTTCGTCGAACACTTTGATGTGTCCTTGTTCCATTTTCATGGTGTATCCTTTCTCGTGTAGCTGACCAAGACTCAGGAGGTTGCTTCTCATGGTGGGTACGTAAAGAACATTATGCATGTATACTGGCCTTCCATCTTTGCGCGCAATCAATACC
Source organism: Vigna angularis (assembly GCF_016808095.1). Lineage (NCBI taxonomy): Eukaryota > Viridiplantae > Streptophyta > Magnoliopsida > Fabales > Fabaceae > Vigna > Vigna angularis. The sequence goes on from NC_068972.1 coordinate 32,859,267, forward strand.
TTTACCGTGCCTTCAGCTCTTATGGTACTATTATCAGCGAATCGTATTATGCTTTTAACACTAGTATCAAGATCGATAAGCCAATTTCGATTTCCTGTCATGTGGTTGGAACACCCTGTATCCAGATACCACGATGATTCCTCATTTGCATGGCTCGTCTTCCCAGCAAGAGACACGTATTCTCTTTCTGCAGCATTCTTTGTGCAGCTGTCTTCAACTTCGCTTGTCTCAAGTACTTGTTTTCTTTGAGTAATACGACTCTCATCATTATTTCTTCCTTGCGTTGTAACAGTCATTAGCACTACGTGATCAGAATCTGATTCTTGTTCGTCTTTCACTAGGTTAGCTTCGTCATTCTTCTCTTTCTTGGCGTTTTCATTATGCCAGCATTCAGACGAATAATGGCCAAATTTACTACATGTGAAACATTGCACGTTTCTTTTGTCGACATTTCTTCTGCCACTTCTTCCTCTGTTTCTGCCACCTCTTCCTCTGAAGTTTCCTTCCTTTTGATCATAGTTAACGTCATCTTTGTTCTGATCTGGGTTATTAGCGGACCTTCCTCCGTTTCGGCCTCCACGACCACCTCGCATTCTGCCTCTTCCTCTACCAAATCCACGACCCTTTTGCATTTTGGCTTGTAATGCTTGGCTAATCTATGTTGCATCTTGTTCTGTGGCTTTTCTTTCTAGCAGTCTCTGTTCGTGAGCTTCAAGTGAGTTTTGCAACTCCTCGACTTTCATTTTCTCCAAATCTCTACTTTCTACAATCGCCACAACAATGTGGTCGTACTGGGGCGTTAACGTACGCAAGATCTTATGGACTATCTTCTTGTCCTTGACAACCTTGTCGCATGCACGCATTGCGTTGACAATTACTTGGATCCTGCCGATGTACCCTTGAATGGTTTCTTGTTCCCCCATGTTCAGGAGCTCATACTGTCGCCGCAGTGACTGTAGCTTAATCTCCTTTATATTTCCAGCAGTTCCATACCCATCTTGTAAGATCTCCCACGTTTCTTTGGCCGTTGTCGCCTTTGACACCTTTTGGAATATCGCCGCCGAGATGCATTGATGCAATATCATGCGTGCTTTGCAGTCTAATTTTCTGTTCTCTTTATACGCTTTCTTTTCTTCATCTGTAGCATTCTTTGCAGGATCTTTAAACCCATCTTTGACAATTTCATCGATCTCATGGAAACCCAATATAGCATCCATCTTTACGCACCAATCTTCGAAATTCTTTCCGTCAAATATTGGTAGGTTACTTTGGATCATCCCTGCCATTCTTCAGCGTAAAAATCTATTTTGCTGCAGAGTTTCTTTACTTGACTACACCTCCCAGGTTCGCAACCCGAAAGCTCTGGTACCACTGTTAGAGTGGCAGCGTATCAGAGAAGAGAGGAAGATGTATTAAAAAGTGGAACCGAGAGAGTTAGGCAATGAAACAGAGATGCAAAAGATTTAGAGAAAACGATAAATTTTCTTATTGAAGTCAGCAGTATATATGTACAAAATGTAAACTGTCTAATGACAGTTAAATCAGTTGTGATTCTAGATTTACATTCCTAACAGGGAACACATATATGGCTTCAATAAATTTAGATGATCATTTAGAAGTCGAAGGGTCTGTATGTTATTGTGTTGCATTTATTTAATTAAAGGAAGGAGAACGTGTGCTCCCATCATTAACTGCAAAAACAAACACACCAGTTCGAACGTTATTAGATAACTCTTTCCTTTAAATTATAAACTTGATATTGAACTATTGAAATGGTAAAAGAGTGTATATAAGAGAAGAATTACCTTCCAGTTCAATGAATAGAAGGATCTAGTGGAAGCTGGATTTGTCACGTCTACGTATTTGGTCTGGTACCACAGAATTGAACCAAGAACAACATTTCCAAGACACTAAAACATAACACAGATTCACTTTTAAATACTGTTCAAAAGTTTAAATAACTTTATATTCATTTATAGTGATATATGTTTGTAAATATATGCTTCGCATTGAGATTAAAAAGTTGGAATAATTAATGTACGCAGCAGTAAAGACAACTTTTCCAGAGAAATCCTTTTTTATCTAAATACAGATATCTCTCACTTGTTGGATCTAGCATTCCTATCGTAATTAAAAGTTTAGAGATTGTAAAAATGATGTGACATATAAACATATTACCGTGACAAATTTAATCGAGAAGGGAGATGAGGATGATGCTCCTGCCAAGAAGGCTACTCCAAATGCCATTTCATATAGGAAAACACAAATCCAAAATACCTATCAAAGATTTGGAATCAGTCATCTGTTATATACAAACAGGGTATAACCAATATATATATATATATATATATATATATATATATATATATATACATATATATATATATATATTGAATTTAAACATATGTACTTTTTTTTGGCCTAAACGTGCTGAGAAAGAATTAACGCCATGTTTTATATCTCCTTCTACGTCAGGTATATCCTACAAAAATCCAAGGTTTTACATTATTGGACCAAAAGCTTGATGTTGGAAAATTAATACACATGTTCCGAGAAAATAAAGACTTTTTACCTTTGCTAATGCTATACCAGTAGTGTAGAAACTCATGAACAGCAGAGATACAATCAGAGATCTTGTAAACAGAAGTGGCCTCTTCAACACAAACGTCTGAATATTTGTTACATAAATTAGCAATTTAATAACACACAAAGGGGTTGTCGTATAATATAACACATCTAATTCTTATCTCAACACATATTCATCATTTCTGCAACTTTTCACTCATACTTTTAAATCCATTTCTAATTGGCGGATTCAAATGGTTGATTGTGTATCAAACGAAACTAACACAAAAATCTTGGGATGAAGATTTGTTATCATTACATAAGTTGGAACATGCTTATTCAAAACTAAGATCTATAAAAGGAAATAATAGTGACAGGACAAACCTGCATATGAAGGAAGTATGTAATTGGAAATATATATGCCCAAGTAACAATCGTGACTAATGATGCCATCACCGGATATTGCTTCCATCGTAAGAAAGGCAACTGCAGAATATATATAAGAATACTCAGTGCACCAATACTTATACCTTAAAACATAATACACAGTTTAAATGCAATTCAGAACTTACATTCACAGAATAGCAAGTCCATAATGTTGCGGACAACACAAAGTTCCAAATCAATGCAGTAGAACCTATCATCAAGTTAAGCCCTAAACCCTGTAAAACAGAATAAAACCGTAACTCTCCTTTTTCTATGAACCTAATCTTATAATTTTATTCTAAAAAGTGATGGATCTATATGGTACCAAAATTGCAGATAAGGCAACAATAATTGCACAACTTCTGAAGGATATTTTCCCAGCAACCAATGGAAGATATGGTTTGTTTATCTGCAATAGAACATCTAACATATAGATTAGTTCTTAGAAACATCCAAAAGTTTTATTAACTGTAAATAGTTACATCCTTTCAGCATCCTATCAAAGGATAAAAGTATACTATAGGTTCAAAATTATAAAGGGATTATTTTTTTCAAGAAAATATAAAGGGACTCGTTAAGTATTCTCACCATTTTCAAGGTTAAGTAGATTAAATAAACTGTTCCAAAATCCAACTATATTTTCAATTATTTTAATTAATTCGGTAATATATAAATCACATGTAAAATTACTTTAATATGTCCATAAATTGAATTATTTAAAATAAGAAAAATGGGTAGGTGTTTGGTCAAATTTTGGGAGGGTTTGATGATGCTTACATTAAAAAGAGTGGGAGTACGTCAGTAAACCTCAATTATACGAAAAGGAGTTTGAAAGTGAAAATTATATAAATTGTTCAAATCGTTGTACCAGTGACGTTCTTGAGTAAACTTTGTCTTTATATATGTTTCTGAATATTATATGTTTTATACAACAACAATTTTTAATTATATGTTTTAATGGAATATATACAAACGGTACATAAAACAAACAAATAAAGAAATCAATTATTTTTATTCATAGTAAGTTTCATACCTTATCAATTTCAAAATCAAACACTTGATTCACTCCATTAACGTAAAGATCCATAAACAAGTGAGGTATCAAAGCCTGAAACATTAGAAAAAACAACTCAAAAGAATGTCTTATATTGAAGTCAAAGGGTAATTTTCAATTGTCTTTAAAAAAACAATATTATTGGAGTGTTACCTGTAACAAACCAATAAAAAACAACGGAGTTATATCTGATAGACATTGTACTGCAACGAGAGACGCAGAAATTGCCGCTGATGACTATAAAATACAGGTTAATTTAAAACAAGAAGGGTATTAATTATCCAAATCAGAATTTAATACAAAGGAACGACATATAACTTTGAATATTAATTATGAGAGTGATGGAACAGTATTTACTTACTCGACCATACATTGCATAAGGGTTAATAAATTGGTACAAAACCGCCATGAAATTTTTGACAGAGTGGACAATGTTATTGGAGTTGAAAGCTTCAGATTCTGACTCAGAAGATGGTACAGTGACGGCTTTCACAACATAACTTTTATTGCTTTCTTCATATGTTGCTCCTTTTTCAATGCTTTTGTAGTGATGATTAAAAGGTGATTGTTGAAACCTCAAAGGATTATACTGTATTTGAGCTTTTATTTTCAGCTGAGAAGCTTTTGATACATGAGAACTTAATGTACCAACTGTTCAAAGTTGTAGCATGTACAAAAGGATATATATTTAAAATCATGACAAGATGATGAATATTAAGACAATAAATAATTTGAAAATTCAAATAGTCGTTGTCGAAAAAGAGAATAGTCTTTTTTTTTTTGGTTAAAACCTTAAAAAACTTAATATGAAAATTTTGGTTTTTAACGAAAGTCAAATTCAGTTGTTACTTACAAATAGAAAAATGTATTAACGATGTATAATATTTATAAAAACATGAAAAAACGTATTTTATTTTCTAAAACTAACTTTTAATATATATAAAAAGTATTCGAAACTTTATTCCATCTTTAATTTTATTTTCTTCTCCTAAGTATTTGTTAAAAAACAATATCTACATATGTCTTTCGCAATTTTGAAAATACTTATTTATCTATTAACAAAAAAGACATTATATATATTTTAAAAAAATGAATGGATTTTTATTATGGAAAATTTAAAACAAAAAAAGTTAAAGACCACAACCTATATACTTTTTTATATTGTTTTTACTTTCATATTTATAAGTTTGATCAATTAGGTCGGAATTCAACAATCGGGTCTTCTCCATCCTTATTGCACATTTTATGATTTTTATTTATTTTAAAACAAATATTTACTCTGATTTTTCGTTACTAATAAGGAAACACCAAAATAGGACCACGTGACGTGCCCATGTGCAAATGTGAAGTAGAATTAACAACCCTATCCTAGATTATGAGATACTTTGGAAGATAATTTCTGAAGTAGAATTAACAGAAAAGATATTTTAAATATTATATTTTAAAATAAATTTTATTAAATTTTTAAATTGTGTATTCACCTAAAATAAATATATATTCTCATACTTTATTTCTTACTTTAGCTTATATAATACTATCATATAAATTTTTAAATAATTATACGTTTCTTCATTTTTAAAGTTTATGTCTCCATAAAAAATCCCGTACTTCTTAACTTTTATCCTTAATTATGAAAAATTATTTTTGCATCATTTTAAATATAGCTACATATTTATACCTTATTTTTATTTGAATATATTTTATATATAAATTTAAAAGTAAAGTATACCGATATATAATGGTTTATTTTTAAAAATTTTCATTTTTAAACTGTTGTGAATTACATTAAATTTTCCAGCATATATATAAAATGACCAATTTTAGTTATTGTTGTTTCTGGACATATATTTTACAATAAAATAAATGAATTAATAATCATTACTGTACTATTTAATGCTAATATCAAAATAGTTAAAAATAATAGGTGTTTGTAAGAAGGATATAGTAAATAGAGATCATGTGAGAAATTTAGATATCGTCAAATTAAAATAAGTCCACTATTACATCCAATTGAAGACTATTGTAAAGTTTAAAGTTTCCATCAACATGTGCATTTCTTTAATATTATAACACATTTCAACTAATAGATGAAAAAAAGATGTGAAAGAGTGAGATAATCATCAGAAATGTAATAAAATAGTTAACCATAATAAAGGTTATTAGTTGAGGGAATAGGGTGTAAGTGATGAGACATACTTTCACAGTAATTAGTGTTGAAGGAGAGTTTCCTGCCCCAAAGATTTGCACCTGCAATTACAATGCATGCTTCCACATATTATTCATTCACAAAATAACTTTGCAGTGAAAAAAAAACCAAAAAAGAAGACAGTGAGTATAAGTACCAGTTGTGAGTGAAGAGACGATAGGAGAAGATATTAGATGTGCCATAGCCATGGAAACTCACCACACAGAGTGACACCAAACTCTATAGAATAGATATGAACGTAGATATATACCCTTGTACAAGAGAAGATGAGAATGGGATTTTATAGGCAAAAAGACTGCATGAAATTTGATTTTTCTTATACAGATATAAAATTTGAATGGTACATAGAAAATTATCACGACGCACATAGTCAACATTTTGCAGGCAGACAATTGCAAAATAATCAAATCAAACAGAACATTCTCGCGTAAGATAAATTTAAAAGACTTTTATAACAGGATTTAGTAGTTTAGATTTTTAATAAATTTACAACGTAAAGGTTTAAAAGGTTTGGGAAGACTTTGTGAATTACATCGATTGTAATAATGTATATTTAGAGCTAAAAGATAAATAAGATATTATAGGAGGATAAAAAAAGAAGAAAAAATAAAATTGAAATTATTTGTTTTAATCATTCAATAATTGATTATATCTTTCACATATTTTAAGTAACATTATCCAGCTATCTAAATATATTTATGTTTACCTCTATTTTGGTATTATGTTTTCTTCAAATTAAAAATAATCACCCTGCAAAAATCGTTTTTATGACGAATAAAAATATGAAATATGACGGGTGGTCTAGCATCATAGTTTTGGGTGTCATAATAGGTCTGTACTTTTTATTAGGTAACAAAAAAGTACGTTATAATAGGTTCAACATATTATGTATTTCATAAAAACTTGTTTTTTAAAATAAAATGTGCTTACATTTGACATCCAATCAATTTACAAACAATTTCTATGTACAATCATCTCATTGAATCAATTTATAATCAATATACTTGAAAATGAACATATTCAATCCAACAAACAACATGAAATTCATTTCATCATCATAATAATATACAAGCCCCAAATAAAAGTTAAACCAAAAGCTTTTAGAAAAAATACATGTGAAGGTTATGAGTTCTAAACTAGCTCACTAAAACTTGTGCCCCAAGCTATTATCATCTACATTTCCAAGCTACTAAAATATTTTTTTGAACTATGCTTGTGCCCCAAACTACTAACACAATAACTAGTTTTAATTATGATTTCATTATCATCAATTTTTCTTTTAATAATTATATCTTTTAATTTTTGTTTCAATACAAATATAAGAGACTGGAAAATTAACCTTGCGGACGTGTCTTTATCGCCTTTGGATGTCGATGTCGCTCGCTTTCCTCCAATATAGGTCACTCGCTTATCCTTCGATGAGTCGCTCGTGCTTCTCCGATATGCACTGTTCGTTCTCCTTCACCGTTGGAGGGGAATGTACCTGCAAAAGCACTCCGACGCTCAAGTTAGGCATGTGTTATGGAGCCTTAGCTCTCAAGAAAGTGATTTTATTATCACAGCAGAGTATTTTCCAGTATGAATAGAACGTAAGTGGAACGTACCTAGCTTTTAGCCTTGGCCTTGTATTTATAGGTTATCACAAGCCTAATCAAATATAAACAGACTTACCTTAAACAGATTTACCTTAAAATCCGGTTGGTTGCTCATAAAATATCTTTAATCAGATATTTTATCCAATAACTTAAATGATGGCCCAATTGTGGCCCAACACCTTTTAACCTGGTTTGACCTAGGTGACGAACGTTGTGGCCCAACATCCTTTAACCTGGTTTGTTGACGAGCATTTCTATAGTAGAGTTGACGAGCGTTGCTACAGTAGATAGACCGATCGGTCTTGGATGCTAACCGTTCGGCCTAGATATCATAGTATACATAATGCCCCCCAAGTCCGAGTTAATCGTTCGGTTTTATGGACGGGTTAACTATAGGACTTCAGAGTGACGTTCGGTGTGGAAGTTCTTTACTACGCACCGTTTTGTGAGGAAGTTTGGGAGGAGGATGGGAGGAGGATCCGGCGGCCCCCTTTATCAATGTTCTTTGACATTGTGAACCCTTGATAGGATAGCTTCAAACACTTTCACGTGCTCTTTATTCACACTTTGAATTTGTTGGAAGTACTTTGTACCTGTAATGTCAACGACTGTGTGTTTATACTTTTGTGTTTGAAGACATATATTTGGTAATTACCTGTTATTGAGCGTTGTTGTTGCCTTGATGTTCTTATGACCGTCCGACAGAGTTTGCACCCCCCGTCTGGTTCCATAATAGGTAGATTGGCCTTATGATGACGTGCGCTAGGTGTTCTTGGGCGAACATGACCTAGAATAGGGGGTGGCCCCTAGGTTTGCTAGGTGTTCTTATGGTGAACATGTTCCAGAGGGAGTGTATCCCTACATTTAATGTGCTTGGGTGTTCATGACCTAAAGGGAGTGTATCCCTATATTTAATGCGCTTGGGTGTTCATGACCCAAAGGGAGTGTATCCCTATACGCAATAGGCTTGGTATTCTTGGGCGAACATGTCCCAGGTCTATAAGTATTTTCCTGGTTGAGTGCCTTAGCACGAACGTTCTCTAGCGTCCGCTCTTGTAATTTGAATGCAAGATGCAATTATCCGCACTAAAGAAATATAACAATTCGAATTTTACACGGTGAGAAACAAAGTAGTTAGACAAACCAATGCATTTACAAGGTTGTACAATTAACATTGAAATAGGTTATGCTATAAGGCCGAACGACCAATCGAGTAAGACTGCTCGGTCTTAGGTTGAATGTTTTGGACTAAACTCAAGATTCCGTATTAGGATGTGTCATGGCCGGCATGTACTTGCTTTAGTGCTTTGTGACCTGAGGCTATGGGAGGCCGAGCAGTTGAGGCCGAAAGGGCGAATACCTTGTGAGGCCGAATGACCAAAAGGTGGAAGGTTTCACATTTGACGCCAAATTTGGCTAAGTACCTGAGGCCATGAAAGGCCAAACGGTTGAGGCCGAAGGGCCGAATGACCTAATACCTGTTAAGCCGAATGGCTGAGTACCTTTGAGGCCAAATGGTTGAATACCTGTGAGGCCGAATGACCAAGTACTTTTGAGACCGAATGGCCGAATACCTGTGAGGACGAATGGCCTAAGGCTTGAACACTCGAAGCTATGGAAGGCCGAGCAGTTGAGGCTGAAGGGCCGAATTCCTGTGAGATCGAATGGCCTAATAGCTGAGGCCGAAGGGCCAAATACCTGCGAGGCCGAATGACCTAATAGTTGAACACTCGAAGCCATGGAAGGTCGAGCAGTTGAGGCCGAAGGCCGAATTCCTGTGAGGCCGAATGACCTAATAGTTGAGGCCGAAGAGCCGAATACCTTTGAGGCCTAATGGCTTAATAGTTGAGGTCGAAGGGTCGAATACCTGCGAGGCCGAATTATCGAGTACCTTTGAGGCCGAACGACCAAATAGTTGAGGCCGAAGAGCTGAATACCTGTGAGGCTGAATGACCTAATAGTTGAGGCCGAAGAGCCGAATACCTGTAAGGCCGAATGACCGAGTACCTGTGAGACAGAATGACTAAGCAGTTGAGACTGAGTGGCCGAACAGTCGAGGCCAAGTGGCCGAATACTTGAGGCTGAATGGCCGAGCACTTGTAATGCCGAATGGACGAGCACCTCTAAGGCTGAATGACCGAATACCTTTGAGGTCGAATGAACGAGTACCGTTTGGTGACTTGAGATGATAATCTCCAGGTTGACCAAATGATTATATATATGGTTATGGTTAATTTGAAGTGTAAAAATTTGCCAGTTGAAGGAGCTCGACACACTAACGGGGCGACAGATGATGCGGAGGCTGAACTGAATGGCGCGGCTGATGACGCGGGTGCTAGACCGGAAGGTGCAGCGGGCGTAGAGCCGGAATAGTCGTATGAGGATCGCCGAAAGATAGCGTAGGTCCAACTTTCTCTGGCGCCTTGGATAAGGGCCTGTAGGCGGTGCTAGAGGATGTCCTAGTTGAAGATGGCGACGGATTGCGACAATGAAAGCCCAATGGAGGAGAGATCGGAGGAGGACATGAAAGCCTCTGTAACAGAGAAGTTATCGTCTGTTCGAAGATTCATCCACTCGCTGACGCTGAGTGGTTGATGATGCTGGTGATTGAGTAGTGGTGATTGGAGTTTGGTGTTGCACTTGAAACCGATAAGGCACCAGGACCTTTTTTCTTTTTCTTAGAATAATACCAAATTAGGAATCATGATGTGCCAGAGGGGTTGCCTTTCTTCTGTGTGGCACAATAAAGAAAGAGTTGAGTATTTAAATAAATAAAAAGTAGTAAATCAGTATACCCAAGTGCTGAGGTAATCCCAGATAATAAAATAATATTTTAGTTCTTTCAAATGATTATGAATTGGATCAATAGGTACTCGTTTAATGCATATAAACATTATTTTCATTCACATGAATCAAGAAAAGCACGAAGAAGACCAATCCTGTAATACGTATATCTTCTAGTGAACTAAACCAGATTAAGGATATTACACCCAAATTAAAAAGCAAATTTAAGTGGGAGGGAGAGGCTATGGTGGCGTCACGTGAAAGATGGGAGATGGCCTTGAAGTGGCGGTTGATCGGGCCACGACAATTGCCGCCGAATACTGGCTCCGATGTGGAAGCGTGTCGTCGCACATTTTCATTACTTCAACCGCTACTTCTTTTTACTCAGAAAAAGATTGGTTAAAGCAAAACATTTATAATAAAGGAAAATAAAGTAAAGACTTCAAACTTTTCTATCAATGCCGTCACCCTTGGCGTTGATGACGTGTCGACGGTGACCGGCGAGGACTGTAGTGGATTGGTAGGAGCTTGGTTGACATGATGATGCTGAAACTTTTCTATCAATACTTCTTTTGTATGGTTTCACTGGAATGCTGCTTGACCCCACGGTGGGCGCTAACATGTTTCAGTACAGATATAAGAAACCAGAAAATTAACCTTGCGGACGTGTCTTTATCGCCTTTGGATGTCGATGTCGCTCGCTTTCCTGCAATATAGGTCGCTTGCTTATCCTTCGATGAGTTGCTCGTGCTTCTCCGATATGCATTGTTCGTTCTCCTTCACTACCAAAGGGGAATGTACCTGCAGAAGGCACTCCGATGCTCTCGTTAGGCGTGGGTTATGGAGCCTTAGCTCTCAAGAAAGTGATTTTATTATCACAGCAGAGTATTTTCCAGTATGAATAGAACGTATGTGGAACGTACCTGGCTTTTAGCGTTGGTCTTGTATTTATAGGTTATCACAAGCCTAATAAAATATAAACAGACTTACCTTAAACATATTTATCTTAAAATTCGATCGGTTGCTCATAAAATATCTTTAATCAGATATTTTATCCAATAACTTAAATGCTAGCCCAATTGTGGCCCAACACCTTTTAACCTGGTTTGACCTAGGTGACGAACGCTGTGGCCCAACATCCTTTACACTACAAGAAATAATGAAATTACATACGAAAAATTATATATGGATTTACATCCGTATATAAATGAGGCATTATGTACGGAAGTTATATACGGATACCAGAAAAAGCTTTATATACGGATATTATATACGGATATTTATATACGGAATTTTCCGTATATAAATTCCGTATATAAAATTTGCGCGTGGTGGCGGGAAAATTATCGAAGGATATATCCGTATATAACTCGTAGTATCCGTATGCAGTTAAAACGAAATTGTTAACTGCGGATATTATATACGGATATGGGAAATTAGTTTTTTTAAAATTTTATTTTTCTGATTAATTGGATGCTGGCTGAAGAAGCGTTTTTCCCTTTCTCGAACCCTATCTATGTTCTCTCTCTCTCGAACTCTAGAACTTTGTTCTCTCTCGAACTCTCTTACTCTCCAACCCTCTTCTCTGTGGAGTCATCTTCATCAATCCTTCATCAACCATTGATTCAGCTCTCCTCTCCAACCTTCAATCAGCTCTCGTGTCGAACCTTCGTCTCAAACCTTCAGTCACCTCCCCTTTGGATCGTCTGGAGCCCTCCTCTCAGCAGCTGTAAATCATTCTTCTCTGGAGCCCTAAATCTGGTAAGTGATTCTTGTTTTCGTTCATGTTAATGGTAATCTGTAATGGGTAGAAATCTTTAAAATTGAAACCTAATGTGTGTTGATTTTATTTTCATTGCCCCATTTTTGGTTCGTGTGGAAGACGTAGTTGGATTTTGACGAGGCATCGATTGAGGCTGCTGTGTTGCGGTTTAAGCTGAGACATTGAACTTAGTGCTGCGAAGGCCGAAGGAACCACAAAAAGGTGTTTTTAATTTCCTCTCTTGCTCGGTTTTGTATGCAATGTAGTTGTGTTTTTAATTTCCCTCCATGAATGAGTTTTCTTTAAAGTAATTCCAGCATGGTAATGGGCGACCAATTGCTGCTGAACAGTAATATGTGGATGTAAGATTTATAATTGAGGGGAAAAGAATAATTGTATTGACAATAAAAAAAGAACTAAAGGACATATCATAAACATAAGGTAACAGAGTACAATGGGGCAATTCGGCTTGCTTCATAATTCATTTTTTCCTTCATATCATAAGCTTTGTTTCATATGAATGATACTATAAAGGATTCTTTCTTGTAAATTCCTATGATGGGGTTTGATAAATGATGATCTTACCAAGGAGGGGTTGTCCTTTTTTCTTTGGGGTGCATATCATCTCCAACATCAGACTACCTAATGGAGTTTCAACCAGTGAAAGCGCATGGAAATATCCCACAACACTTTTTCACTTTAGATCATTGAAAAGGTGCAACATTGCCATCAAAGGCAAGACAAAAGTTTAGGACACTAAGAAAAGGGGAAGTTAAATAAAACATTTACTTATTGACGTTCAAGTTCAGGTTAGGTGGTTGACTTTAGATAACACCAACCAAATAAAATAAAATAATATAATAGGTTATGATCAGTGAGTTGGTTCCACCCCTAAGATCCTCCTTTTTGCTGGGAAAAATAAAAGCAAAAACTAAGTACCTTGTGATCACCAGGAGGGACATAGATGTTTTAGGCCAGGGGTTTGCTCTCCTTGTTCTTGTAATGGAAATTAGCTTTTATAAATGTGATTCTAGTTTAGGTATGACATGAAAATTTGTTAGTATCATAATAGTATTTGAGTGTTGGCTTTGATGTTTTATAAGAAAATCTAGTACTGAAACATTTTGGCTGTGGCATTTCTGTTTTGCATGATAGGTTTCTGATGTCTAATTTTGTTTGTAGTATACTGTGAGAAACTACTCTGGTGCTATTTATGGATAGTGAAATGTTTTTAACAGTATTGGTTCTTCTCTGTGGAATGTGCATGGCCTTTGTAATATTATAGCATTCTGATTTCATTTTGGGGTTTGTCTTGTCACCAAGGTAGCTGATCCTTTCAGCAGTTAAGAAGATGCCTTTAGCATCCATCATTTTCTTGTGTTTCTTATTACTTATGGGTGTCCAGTACACACATTCACTGTCCCTCATTTCTGAATCAATAATAGGGAGATATATGATTCCATCATATCTTGTGTTTCCTATCACTTCCTTTGCCACTACCATTTCCACCTTTTTTTTACTATTCACTTCAAATTTTATTGCAGATGAGAGGAGAAACCATCTACTTCAATCTTTTTTAGTTTGAAAGTAGTCACTATAATACTAAAAGTTCAACTCCTCACTCCTTTAAACAAGCCCTCTTAGTTTATCAATTTATGCAGAGATTTTCATCTTTTTTATATATTTTCTTAAATTATTTTAGTGTAAAAGGTCCTTTAAGTTCTAAAAATATTTTAAAAACATTTAAAAAGTAATTAAATAATAAAATAATTTGACTGTTGTTATATGATGTCCCCTCCTTGCCAGATCAAATAAGTTGTCAAATGGAGGGCCCATAAGTATATAATTCCTGATATTTAGCCTGTCAAAGTGGCAGAGTAAGTTTCTTGCTATAGCATCCGATACCCCAAAAAGATGTACTAGGACAGTACTCCGCTTCTGCCATAGTGAAGCAACATTCCAAGTTCTTCTAGGTCTGTGACAACCTTTCTAGGATTTACTTCTGTAAAACAATAATCAAACCATTTTAAACTACTCAAAGGTTGCTTTTCCAAAATATTGAAGTCCATATATCTTTTCTCAAGTAATTTAGAATCAGGTGCAGTAGTTTTCCCATAATTTACTCCATCATCTCTGTAAGAAACACTTAATGCTCTCTCATGCAGAAATTTTGTGTATATATTGAAGTAACCCTGAGATAAAATAAACTTAATGTTCTCTTTAAAATCATTTTACTACCATTATTGTTTTCATTATCACCTCTCGTACCTATCAACATCACTTCAGCTTAAGCTAATTATAGTATGATGATGATGATGATTGCTACAACTGGTTGTTGTTTTATTTGACTATACTTGATCGAAAGGTTGATGATGATTGTTGTAGTTGGTTGTTGATGATTGATTGTAGTTGGTTGAATGATAAAATATCGTACATAAAGGGTCCACAGTTTCTTAAACATATAAAACACCACGGGAGAGGTGATTTTTTGCATTTATAACTATAGCTAGGCTAGTTAGTTCAATAATCCAATAACAGCCTAAAACACAGTATATATATACTAGTCTGTTACAGTTGCAGGAGGTTTTAACTACCTCCTTTATTTATTTATCCTAGTATAGACTTCTCCAGTGAACCTATCATATATCTAGAAACAATTGCTGCATACTAGAAAGACCACTCAATTGCTATGAAGGGTAGTGATTTGATATGGTCCGAAGATCCTGCCAAAAGGGTTTGTACATGATCCTTAGCTTTTTCTCCCCTAAAGTCCTTTCTTCTAATCTCCTAAATAGGGCATCCTCTTCCCTCTTTTCTTGTTGTGCTAATGTTACTGGACGACCCTTGGAAAAAAACAATTGACGTGGGAAGTACGTCATTTGGAATAGTTAGATTTACTAATTCCTTCAGGCCTGCCTTCCTTATACCCTCTTTTACCTCAGCAAATACACAATGAAGAGATTGAGAAGAAACTTGTTGGTATGAAATATTTTATTCTAGCCTCTTTTGGTTAATTTGTATTAGTGTCTTCTGAATGTGTGGATTCTGTTTCTTGTTTTTCTTTTCTAGCTGTCAAGTATTTTAAAGATGTTTACAGAAATGGTTCTTTCATTTTACATTGTAGGTGTCGTGAAAAGATCATATCCAATACTACCGTCTGCAAGTTAGGGTGCAATTAAGGGCTTGCGGTACTTTCTATCTCTCTCTCATATTTTTATTCCATTTTGTATCCTCTGCATCTGTTATAAATGCTTTCTATCAGCATTTTTCATATTTACATTTAAAACTTTATTGTATGTTTTTGTCTTTATCCTCCATGGAATGCACATAAGGTTGTACTGGTGCAGAGAGGCACTTTTCTTTAACTATGTTTGGTTGTACATCGATCTATGTAATATATTAATCACTTGCACTTAAAGTTATAAATCTCTAAGTTATGTTAAAAGTCACTCATTAATAAACTGCTCTAAATTAGTACTAAAAGTTGTACAACCTTCTATATTAAAATATTAAAATCTTAGTCATTCTAAGTTGTGTTAAAATATGAGTAACCCTTTATATAAAAAGTTTAATAACTCTAAGTTATATAAAAAGTTGAACAATGATCTATATTGAAACCTTAATTAATCACTCTAAGTTATACTAGAACTTGTACATTGATACATATTATATATTAAAAGTTTACGGCATGCAATGAATATTGTAAGTAGGAAATATAGTTGGTTTTAGGGTGGAGATGATTCCAGGGGTCATAGTGAGTTTAAGGGTAAATTATTTGGGAAGAATAATGGTGGTATAGTGGTATAAGGGATTATAGAAGGGTTGAACAGGGAATGGGTATACATATTCATTAGATTGTACTAACTAACCCTAAACATATATATAACTAAGCTTAATTAGTTGTATAACCAGTGACGAGAGGGTCGCACTGTGTTTGGAAATTGGAAAACCGAAAACTTGCTACTGGAAAAGGAAGAGAAAGAGGCCAGAGCCTCCTCCCAGGACCGTCTACCCTCTGGAACTCTATTGAAACTCTCCTCCTCTAAGACTCCTTTCTAGTTGGAACTCTGGAAAAACTCTCTGTGACTTCTCCTGGAAGAGAGACTCCTCTCCCAGGCCCGTCTCCTCTCTATACTACTGCCACTCTCTTATAGCCAAAAATCCGACCAGCCATTATGTCCTTCCCTCTTTCCAGCGTAAGTTATTTTTTTGTCTCTAACTAGTAGAGAAAATTTCTTCCAGCAAATTTGACGTGAGAAAAGAAAGGTAAGGGTCCCTCCATTTTGCCAACTACTTTTGTCATCTTCTACACCTTGTAGACATGCACACCAAATGAAAGAACTTCACCATTGATTGTGCTTTTTGTGACCCACAAGCTCCTTTCTCCTCACGGCTCTCCTCCATTGATGGATGCTACTGCTGTCTTCTGGATTGCTGCCAACGTGCTGGACCAAGAACCGTGAGCTTCTACTGCCATGGGGAGTGATTGTGGCTGCTGGATGTGCAGCCTCCGTGCCTTGCTGCTGTGTTGTAAAAACTGTGAGCTACTTCCCTTGGATGTGAGTTGGACGTGCTCCTTCCTTCACTGCTGGACCGAGAAGTGTTTCTTCCAAAACGTCCAGCCCCAATAAAATGTACCTCTTCTTCAAATTGAATGAGTCCTGGTGTCTCATCATTTTGAGAATGTCCGTGTGCTTTGTGTGGAGTGGAAGAAAATTCTGCAGATTCTTTTCAAAGGGCCGTGGCACCACCTTGATAATACTAGTTTAATCAAATTCAGCACTTTCATTTCTTTGAACTCTGACCGTGATATTCTCCCAAGCATCAACTAAATGCCAAAATAAAGCCTTGAATGGAATAAAAACCGTGAGTGGTGGCCTCCTTTTAATTCAACTTTGCCAAAATAGATTTTCCATGGCCGTGAAGTGTTGGAACGTGGTCCCCTCCATTTCATTTCAATTGATTTACTTCAAATTGATTATGTGCTTCACGGCTTGGCTTTACTTCATTCTCCGAGGCCAAAGAAAAATTCTTCAATCCTAGGTGGCGGCTCCCACTTTTGTTCCATGTAAATCCTTGCCAAAATAATTTTCCAATGGCCCTAGGCCGTGTGCAGCTTCTGGTTCCAAATAGAAACCGTGACACTAGTGCAAGCCTCCTTTTAGGTTCCAAACACTCAATCTCTCATTAACTTTCGTATGGAGCTGGTCTCTCAAAATTTGTCTATAGAGTTGCCAATTTTCACTCAAATTCTCACTGCGAAAAGTGTTTTATGCTGCTGAAAAAAAAAATACAATTAATGTTTGGTGGACAGCACACTTGAATTCACAAATTAATGTATGTACTTCAATCCTCGCAACTCAGTTAGATTTATTTTTTATTTGTCTTAGATTCTTCACGTCGAGAAGTCAACTCAGTTTCCAACTAATCCAAGTTAAGCCAGTGGACTCACAAGCTATACTAGCACTTACTCTCTTAACAACACTTAGTCACCCCCAAAAGTTCATTTAAGAAAAACAATCTTTTTATCTTACCACTGGGATTAAATTATTGGTGGTATTTAGATTAATGAACAAATAAGAAGAAATATTTTTGTTCCATTTTTAATGTTGTCCACAATCTTAAGTTCATATGAATGTAAGTCTTAAGATTAAACATTTACTAATACAGTTTTATTGCATTTATCTCTCATTGTACATTTTTCTAAATTTTCTTTTCTTCTATTGTATAAAAATATATATTATGTTCAAGAATATGGCATCAGGTCCTTCTGGCCCTCCTATTCCACCTTCAGGAAATTCTGATAAGGGGAAGGGGAAGAAATCTTACGTAGTGAAGTTGATGACACGTTTCAATAATGAAATTGGTTCAACCAGTCAACCAACTACACCTACAACTACCTCTACTACTAGATCTGTTCCACCTCCATTAGTTGTTCTTGGCTTCACTCCCACTCCACATCAAGTTCCTACATCTTCACCTACCTCTATTGGTACATCTTTTCCACCTCCGATACAAGTGCCTGGCTTGACACCCACTCCATACCAAGTGCCTCCTTATCGAATGGCTTCACTCTCTCCTAATGTTGGTTCTAACCCATCAACTCCGAGAAATTTTGCAGCATCACCTGGTATAGAGGATGCAGATCCACATTCTAGTTCAGCCGCCAATAACATGGAAGAATGTTCCAATAGTCGTCCAATCATTACACCCATTGGAGGAGGGTAAGAAAAAAAATAACTCAATTAATATATAGACAATTCATTGTTGTATTATTGTAATGTTTGAGTTTAATTTTGTTTTAGCTTTTATCCTACAAAAACTGCATCCAAGGCAATCACAGCCACCATCAAGGAACAGTTTGATGAGCCATGGCTAACATGGGGCTCAATCCCTAAGTCAACCAAAGATGTCTTCTTCGAACGTTTTAAGGTAAACACTTTTCATTCCTAATCCTGTTACAAGTCAATAGTTGGTGTCCTGCATTTAATTTATACTTTGAACTTGTTTACTTATTCAAACCTATTATTTCTAATATAACAGAGAAGGGTTTCATGGAAGCCTGAAGATGAGGAAAAGGTCAAAAAAAATTATCACACCAAGGCATCTCATAGACTCTCAGAGATGTATAAAAAAGCTAGAACTCTAGGAAAAAGACCTGATTGGCTGGGGGACGATACTTGGAATGATCTTTTGGAAAAGTGGAACATGCCACT
Organism: Vigna angularis; assembly: GCF_016808095.1. Lineage (NCBI taxonomy): Eukaryota > Viridiplantae > Streptophyta > Magnoliopsida > Fabales > Fabaceae > Vigna > Vigna angularis. The sequence continues at coordinate 32,878,375 of NC_068972.1, forward strand.
TTATAGACAAAAGTGTGAAACGGCAAAGAAGAATCGGACATCTGAAAAGGGTGGTTGTTTGCACACTGGAGGATCTATAAGCGTGCATGAGCATGCTATTCGTTTGGTATATAACTTGTACATTTTTTTTGTTATATTTGTAATCATAAACTTTACAAATATTTATTAACAACTCCTTTTGTTTGCAGTCACAAGAGCTTGGTCGGTCTGTGCATGTTGATGAAATATTTCAGCAGACACATATTCGTCAATCAACAGGAGAATTTGTGGACGAAAGGTCTAGGCGGACCCATGTAAGTTTGTACTAACTCTATCACATTATAAATTTTTGGTTTTTAAACCTCATGTGTAATGATAATATTTATTCATTTAACAGGAACAATTTGTTGCAAAATTTGATCAAATTAGATCTGAGACTGCATCTGTTGGTGTCTCAACATCTTCTCCTCTAGACCCTGCGGAGGAGGAAAGATTGAGAAATCGATGTTGGTTAGAGGCTGCTGGTGGAAAATACAAGGGACGCGTATACGACATTGGAAATGTCACTTCCCAAGATGACTGTGTTGATAGTTACATCCAACAAACACAGGCATCTTCTACTGCTCAACCTCAAAATTGAGAAGAAATTCTTAACCTGAAATCGCAGTTACAACAATATGGTCAGCAGCTTCAAAATCTTGAAGGCTTTATTGGCGTCCTCCTGCCATTCCTTCCGCCTTCAGCCGCCGCGGCTGCACAACAATTTTTAAACCTTCCAAATCCTCAAGTTCAAAATGACGTACCCAATATAGTCCAACCAGAACAGCAACCTCCAGAACAGCAACCACCACACCAGCAACCACCAAATGAACAACCACAAGATGGAAATGATTACATGCATTATTAGGCATTTTATAGAACTTATTTCCATTACTGTTGAACTTATTTAGAACAACAACTACAATCTGTTTATGAACTTACCAAATGTTGCAGTTATATTGATGTAAACAATATTTATGTATTCATAAATGTTTCCTTTGTGGATTAAGTGTATCTGAAAACCTTATTAAATTTATATGTCAATGTGTAATGTATAATGTCCAGGTTTGTTTATAACAATGCTGAATGTTCACTATAATGTCCAGGTCTGCTTGTATATTGTGCATGGGGGAACTGCTATATACAGAGAATTTATTTAGCTCCTGTTAAACCATTATATACGGATATATCCGTATATAACTTATATACCGAAATATCCGTATATAATTTCCGTATATAAGTTATATACGGATATTTCCGTATATAACTTATATACGTATAAATCCGTATATAATTTCCGTATAAAAGTTATATACGGATATTTCCGTATATAACTTATATACGGATAAATCCGTATATAATTTCCGTATATAAATTATATACGGATAAATCCGTATGTAAACTTAGCTACGATGGTATTATATAGGGATTTTTGTCCGTATGTAATCCGTATATAAACACAAAATATATACGAATTTTGGGTCTTATATACGGATTTTTGCTGTATGTAATACACTTTTTTCTTGTAGTGTTAACCTAGTTTGTTGACGAGTGTTTCTACAGTAGAGTTAACGAGTGCTGCTATAGTAGATAGATCGATCGGTCTTGGATGCTAACTGTTTGGCCTAGATATCATACTATATAATTTTTTATTTAATAATAATAAATTATATATTAGTTTCAAATTCTGTTATAAAAAATAAATATATAATACAATTTTTTTCTTCTATATATTTATAAAAACTTAATATATAAAAGATTCATAAAATAAAAAATGCTAATTATTAAATTAATATTTCACTATTTTTTTTAAGAAAGAGAATAAATGAGAAATAAGAACACAAATAATGACTTTTTGTGTTTAATTACTTTTTCTAGAAACAAAAGAAAACAAAATTTATGAGAGTTTGGAATGAATACAATATGTGATAAACAAAAAAATGGAAGAAAAAAAAATTGTCTTAATAAATTTTATCCTTCTAATCAATTCATATATATATATATATATATATATATATATATATATATATATATATATATATATATATAACTTAAAAATTTTAAAAAAGTTGGAGTGGTCGTGGCTACACCACCTCCTTTAGGGGCTGCATATATACTTAACACTACAGTAAAGAAAGACATTATCGACGGCTATAATCCATTATCGACGGCTTAGCGACGGTCAGATGACCATCGGTAAATCCCTTGTCGTTAACCATTATTAGCTATTTTGGTTTAGTGTATTGTTGACAATCTACGCTTGAAAGGTCTATTAACAGTGCTAATAAACATGGAGCATAAAAGGTCTAATTACTTTAACTTTTCACTGGTTTTGTAAGGTTGAGTACTTGTTTTTTAAGGCATTTAAAGGAAGAATTATGTTGTATTATTTCTCTCAAATTTTGGTAAAAATTAGTTTTAGTCCTTTCATGTTTTGGTGGATTTTAAACTTTGTCGTTAGGGATTAAATTGATCAAATTTCAAAATATACAAAAGACCAAAACTACCAATTTTAAAATGTAGTGACAAACCAATTTTGACTAAAACATGAGTAACCTAAAACACATTTTTTCAGGTCAACGAAGGCTAAAAAATTAACTAAAATTATGAATCTTAGTACTAACCTTATAAAACTAATACATGGCCATTAACAGATCCAGAGGCTTTCCAAATGATTTGTTGTATTCTAATCTAACACATTAGTCACTCTAATTTATTCATTCACTAATAGCCAAAATGCTTTACTTTTAAGTATGAATTTGATTTAAAGTTAGAGGTTAAAAAGGGCAAACAAGTTTTGAATTCATTTATATATCCCCTTCAACTCATATAGACATGTACTAACAATACTAATTATGCGTTCAATTGAGCAAGGTGAAGATAAAAGTAGATAGATCATTTTGAAAATATTATTACAACAAGCACATAGACCATCTTGAAAATACTGTTTACAACTCTTTTGGCCATTTCCACAACACTTATTTTCTCACTACCGTAAATTCTTATTCTATGATTTTTTAGATCATTGGTTTTCAAGTTCAAGTAAAAGAACTTACAGTAGAAACAATCGATTATTACATTTGATTTGGAGTTGTGATGTAATATGGACTTAGATATACTTACCTGTAAAATTGAATGAACATAGAACACAATTCTATGCCTTCTTGAATTCTCCTCTTTGTTTGATAGTCTAATTGCAAGTATACCAACATGCATCAAGAACCCCATTCCAAGCCTACAGGCTCTTTGTTTGATAGTCTTGGACTCATCTTAACCAATCACAGAAGAAAAAGAGTTAGCTTCAGAGACAGAACTCACATTTAATAAGCAAAGGATTTAATTTAATAAACAAAGGATTTTACTTGCAAGATTGGAAATTAGGCAAGGGGGAAAATGAACAGATTATGCTGCTAACTTTCTTGAATAAAAGTTCAGAATATGGACTTTGATGAAATACCCTACCTTAATGTGGTTATTATCTTTGGTTCTTGAAGGGCTGCTTGTAATTTTCTGGTGCTCTTGGGATGAACCAACAAGGGGAAACATGATGAATACAAGAGAAGAATGAAAGAAGAAAGAAATGAGCTTTTGCTGAACTCCCATTCTTCCAAGTGCAAATTCAAACTCAATCTTAATCTCAATCTCAGACTCCAATTCCAAATTTTTACTTTTAGCTCATACATATGCAAAGTAAATTTCATTTTTTTTCATAATTAATTATAACAAACCTCATCGATTCAATCTTGGATTCAAAAGACACTTGCAGATTATCATAATAGCATAAATAGGTGACCAAAACAAACAGTTCAGAAATACAGTGTAGGGTAAGGTAAGGTCGAGAAAGTACCTGTGGGGAAAAGTGGAGTACTTAGTCATTGGCACCTTCACGATGTTCCTCCCTTAACAACCTTCGTCACCCTCCTTACCTGGACCACCCTCTCTTCGAACTCATCATGGACCTTCGCCTTCTTCGTGCCGGACCCGAACCCCGTGTCCTACTTCACCATGGCTTCGAAGACGTCATTCCCAAGCATGGAAACGCCGCTGAAGGCGAGGCTGTAGAGCTCCACGTAGGCTACGACAATCTCGTCCTCCGTCTCGAGGGGGCCATCATCGAAGGAGGGAGGGGCGACAAATCCCTCCGAAGGCTCTAGGGGGTTGACGTTGTCGAAGAATGAGGTGTCGATGTCATTAGAGGGTTTGCATTTGACGCAGAGGAGGGAAGGGTGGTGTTGGGGTTTGGCGAAGAGGAGGGAGACGGTGTGCGGCGGCAAAGGCAGGAGAGAGAAGCGGGAAGTGTGAAAAAATGGCCACCATTGAACGAGTGAGATTAGGGTTGAGAGGTTTTTTTTGGGGGGGGGGGGGGGGGGGAGGGGGCGAGGGGGGCGACGGGGGAGAGAAGCTTTCATAATACTGAATTTGGGAGAATGGGATAGCGAAATCCCAAGTTCTAATTTCACTAAATTAAACCTTACCGAAGGGCGCATTCCTTCGGTACTGTCACTGCCCAATTACCGAAAGACAAAAAAGACCGTCGGTATTAATCCTTCGGTAATAAGCATATTTCTGGTAGTGTAAGGATAATGATACTTTGACACTAGAATTTGACAAACTATTGCATCAGACATGTATCGCGATTTTATTGGGTCATGTTGAAAGTGTTTTAAAAAATAGAAAATGAGGTGAAAATTTAAGGACTAGAGAGTTTTTGTTTTCGCGCACTAGTACAAAACAACGTATAACGTCTATCGTGAAAAGTGTTTTAAAAAATGTGGAAAGTGTTTTAGAATATAGAAAAAATAGAAAATAAATTTTCAATCTCCTGTTCAAATTTTTATTGAATTCAGCAACATTTTGATGTCTAAAGCAGGGGCATTCGACATTTTATATCCTTTTACATCGAATTACAATTTTAAACGACGTTTAATAATTATATTTATTTACAAAAATATCACCGGTCATTTTTAACGTGTGACATATACGTTGTTTTTGTACTAGTGCGCGAAAACAAAAACCCTCTACTCCTTCAATTTCCACCTCATTTTCTATTTTTTAAAACACTTTCCACATGGCCCAATGACATCGCGACATGTATATGGTGTCAAAAGTTTGTCAAATTCTGGTGTCAAAATATCATTATTTTATACTTAATTGGTCTCTATAATTTCTTCATCGTTTGGAGACAAAAAGAACTAATGAATATAGTGTTGAGGTGTTGAATGACCAGTTTGATTGTGAAATCATTTTAGTATTGTTTGACTAAAGAGCGGAATAGGTTATTATCATCAAGCTATATTGTAATGGAAAATTATTATGTTTGAAAAAGGTGTATATCATATATGAATAAAACAAAATGAGATATTCAATGCATTAAAACAAAGGTTAAAGAATTAATGTGACACATACTGCACAAGAGATGTGTTTACCGGTTTTATTACTCCGTCTCATGTTTTCTCTGATATTTGTCACATAATTGTTCAATGAAACGGTTGTTGAAATAGCAAAGAAACAAGTGCAGGTTGGTGCAACGTTAACATACTGGATTAAGACATTTATCTGTCTTACCATTTCTCTCTCAAAGTTCTTAAGGATTATTTAATTAAATTCAAATTCAAAGTTATTATAATTCAAATATTTGATTAAAAAAATAATTTTTCCGACTTACGTGTGTATATGTTAGTGAAGACAAGTAATCACATGCACAAACATGTGATACCGACCAAGACCAGCAGCAACTTTGACTCAGCTTCATGAAAAAGGAATATTTAAATTGATTAAAATATTTTAACTAGCCCTTTCTAAATTTTCAACTTTGAATAAAATAAACTGTAATGAGTAATAATAAAATAATCTTTAGTAACATAATAAATTAATGTCATATGATATTCCAGACGGAGAGCACTTTGTGTTTGTTTTAAGGGGAATTCTTTGATTTTCGTGAGTAAAATGCTAATAAAGAAAGCTTGCATATTTTAATAACATTTTATTGAGTTTCAAATTTTGATTAAACATTCGAGTGATATAAGTTGTTATAACGCAATTATTATAGAGACGAAACTTTCAAATTAATAAATGTTTTACTTAGTTGATACACGTAAACTATTATATTTAATTCTTATCGACACAATTATTCCTATACAACAACGAGATGGTCTTTTTTTTTCAAATACTAGTTTGTCGTCTTATGTAGAGACAGAGCAATTTTCTTCTTTTGTATCTTCTTTCTAACTTGCGTGTTAATCCAACTAACATAACTGTAATATTAGTTTGTTTTACTGTTCATATATACATCTTTTCTGTAATACTTTCAGCAGTTGTTAATGAAAAATAAATCTCGTTTTCTTTCCCTCTCTTTACATACACTTTTCTCTCTGCATAATTCTGTAAAATATGTTAAGAGGCTAACAGTGGTATCAAGAGTTAGGTTGTGAGATCTGGTGAAGAGTTGTAAAGCCCAAGAAGACGTTTCAAGAAGAGAAAACTCGTGGAGTAGTGATGGTTGGAATGATTCACAGCAACCTGCCAGTGTTTGATGGCAAAGGCTACGACGATTGGTGCATTAAGATGGACTTGATCCTTGGTTTCCAAGAAATGGATGAAATTGTCAAGAAAGGTTTCAAAGAACCTTCGAAGGATGATTCAGAAGAGGTGAATAAATTGTACAAAGAGAACAAGAGGTTGGACTGCAAAGCCCGAAGGTTGTTGCACCAATGCATATCTGCGACAATTTTCCAGAAAGTATCGAAGGCTGCCACGGCAAAGGAAGTGTGGGATATACTGCAAGAGGGCTATGACAACTCTGGAAAGGTAAAAAAGATCAGGTTGCAATCTCTACAAAGACAGTATGAACTTCTGAGCATGGGAGAGCAAGAAACGGTTGTGGAGTACGTTGGAAGAATCCAAATCATGGTGAATGTGATGAGAGCTTGTGACAAGATCGTAAAACACAAGAAGATTGTTGAGAATGTAAGGATCTTGAAACGATGAGAGTGAAAGAGTTGTAGAATTCCCTTGAAGCTCATGAGCAGAGATTAATTGAAAGAAAGATTGCAAAAAAGGGTGTGATTCAAGGCCTAAGTCAAGCCTTGCAAGCCAGAAATAATCAAAGCTTCAAGGGTCGTGGAGCTGGAAGGGCAGAGGGAGATCACGAGGTGGACAAACTGGAGGTAGAAATGTAAAACACTCTGAACAAACTGTGGAAGATAATGGCAACGAGCAAAAGGAGGGAAAAAAGAGAGGAGGAAGGCAATCTAGAGGCAGAGGCAGAAAAGGCTATGATAAAAGAAACTTTCAATGCTACACCTGTAACAAATATGAGCACTATTCTGCAGAGTGCTGACACAACGAATCCACGAATAAAAACAAGAATGATCAAGCGACTAATCTTGCACAAGACACATGTGATTCAGAGTCTGATCATGTGTTATTAATGAGCAAAGTGGAAGAGGCTGAAGTAGATTTTTTTTGGAGGTTGATGCGGGACATGTGTGGAAAAGAACAAAATTGCGCGCTAGACAGGTGTACCCAGGAAGTGAGTCATCCACTGGACAAGTGTAATTGTGAAGATGACCACGTGTTGCTTTCGAAAGAATCAAGCCATGTAGAGGATGAAACGAGTTGATATTTGGACATGGGATGTTCCAATCACATGACGAGTAAGAGAGATTGGCTGATTGATCTAGACACGAGTATAAAGAGCAGTGTAAGATTTGTAGATATAAGTGTGATCATAGCTGAAGGAGTAGACAAGGTCTTGATCACACGCAATGATGGAAAATCCGCGTACGTGAATAATGTGTTGTATGTTCCGACAATGAAGAGTAACTTGTTGAGTCTGGGACAACTGCTAGAGAAAGGCTACACAATGTCGATGAAGCAAAGACACATCGAGGTGTTTAATGAAAGGCAACGTCTAGTGCTCAAGGCTCCTCTTGCAAGAAACAGAACATTCAAGGTGAATCTAAATGCTGCTGACGTTCAGTGTTTTGCTGCTACGCTGAGGATGAAGGATGGTTATGGCACTACAGATTCCGGCATTTGAATTTTAAGAGCTTGGTCAATTGAAGAGCAAAGATTTAGTGAAGGTAGTTCCTGTTATCACTGCATCGAACAAGATTTGTGAAGGTTGTGCAGTTGGGAAACAAGCTAGGAAGATGTTTAAGAAGTCTGCTGTTGGATGATCGGCAAGTGTACTGAATCGCACAAGTAATATAAAATGGTAAGACCAAGTATCGTATCCTAGACGACTCTCGGCACTACATAGTCGTGTGATAACTCGATTAATTAAGACTTAAAGAAAACGAGATCATTGGTTTCAGATGCAAAGACAGAAAATTAAATATGAAAGAGTTTTATCAATAGCAGAATAGCACAGTGATAAACGGATGTTGTTTAATATGAGATGAGTATGTTGTTGAGGTTAGATTTCACCAAGTTCCCTCTCATGTATGTAAGAATTCTTCTTTATGCATTAATGATAACGTCACTCACTAAATCACTTAAACCCGATCCTTCGGCGAAGAAGCCTGTCCTTAATCACCAGTTCATGCAATTCCTAGCATTCCTAGTAATTAAATGTGAAGATCAAGAGCTTTAAGACGACCAAGACTCATACCCTCATCCCTGAGCAATATTACTCTTGGGAGAATTCAACAAGAACCTGAATTGTAAGGAACCTCCCGACACTCATGCAATTCATACATCATGCTATGAATGAGTTAAACAAAGCATGTAATAAGCACTGATGAATTACTCTAACAATTGATGAAAAAGCATATGTTATTGAGAATCAATTCAAATACATGAGAGTTCACAAGGTTACATCATCCCCCAACAACAAATAGAGTTTAGTTCACCACAGACATGGTGAAACTAGATGAATAATGGAAAAGCATGAGATAGCAAAACCCTAAAAGTTGAGGATGGAAGCTTCCGCATCCAAATCCGCCTTCAGAGAGTGTAAAATTGTGGTGTTGTGCTGCTTCAGCCAGAGATACAAAACCTAGGACGTGCAAGTCCTTCAATAGAACATAAAAATAACAGAAAACAGGTCCAAGCCCACGAAACTGGCGCTCAAGCGCCCTAAATGGGGCGCTCGGGCGTCGAACGACACCTGCTGGCGCTCAAGCGCCCCTAAAGGGCGCTCGGGCACGGCTTCTGGTGCTCAAGCGCCCCTAAGGGGCGCCCGGACGCAGTGCGGGACGAAAATTCTACACTCTTGTTGACTTTTCTGCACTCTAGTTCACTTTTCTACACTCTGGTTGACTTTTCTACACTCTGGTTGACTTTTTTGCATTCTGGTTGACTTTTTTGTATTCCAAATTATTTGGTACTTTAACTCCTCTTTCAAATCATTCCAATAGCCTATAAAATCAAGGGAATTTAGTAATAAAATCATCTAGTATAACCTCAACTCTCTTATTCACAAAACTAAAGCAAAAACATGATTCCAAGCAAGTTTCTAAGCAAAAAAGGGTTATTAGTGTCAAAATTACATCATAGATAACGGTATTTTCAACCGTTATCCCCAATGCACTATAATGACCAAGGTTTTTATAACGACCTCACGTCAAAAGTATAAAACACCTCTTTAACCCTCTAATCAAAATATAGGCATATACAAACATACTAGCAGCAAGAATCCCCTCTCTTGTAGTCTAAACCCTTTGAGCCACCCTCAAAGTCAAGAACGCAGCACGCTCTTCTTCCTGTAATCACAACAGGGAACTTCAATCCAATCTTCAGAAGATTATAGCCTTTGATCTCTTAGTGACACCCAATGTGCAGATATGATCAGCCTTTTGTGAGTGCAGTTAACTTGCTCTTTAAGAATCCACAAGTAGATGATCACCACGGTCACTTCTTGTTTCTTGGAGCTCTTTCTCTTTTTCTGTAAGAATACATTTTCTGCAATAGATATCACAAACTGTTAGATTTACAAAAGTTCTTATAGAAATCAAATTCGCGTCAATTTATAGATAAACACAATTCTGACGCACTTTAATTGACTAAGCTACTAATGCAATCGAATATAGCAATTCAGTTAAAGCAGTTAGTAGCAATCAATGCAGTTAATTGAATGTACAATTAATGCAGTCGAATCTCATTTAATGCATGGTCAACATATTAAAAATATAGTCGTTGTACCATTTAATACAAGCATTAACTGAATTTCAAAACTGTAACAGACTTAGTCGAATGCATGTTGCATGTAATCGACTAGGTAACACAGTTAAACAAAGTTTTGAAAAACTTTCACTTTGAAAATCTCACAGCACACTTTGAAAATGGTTTGTGCAAAGCCACGAGTTTTAATTGACTCATGATAACGGTTTAAAATACCATTATCTGTGATGTAATTTTGATACTAAATGCATCCTTTTTCACTTAGAAACTTGCTTGGACTCATACTTTTTAATTAAGTTGTGTGACTAAGAGAGTTGAGGTTGAATTTGATGATTTTATGACTAATTCCCTTTGTTTTGATAGAAAATGAGTTAACACAGGAAGAAGAGATGAAGTGCTAAGGATATAAATCTCAGAAAGGCCTAGAAAAGCACCAGAAGAGGGAACCGCATGAAGCTTGGGCGAGTTGCAGGAGGCTTGGGTGTGGAAAAATCGACGTCTGCCGCCAAGGTGGCCTCTTAGGCCGCCCGAGCGTCGAACCCCGAAGCTTGGGCAAAATTGAAGGCTCAAGCCCTACATGAGATCGTCCACCGCTCGAGCGCCCTAAATGGGGCGCCCGAGTGTCGTGCGTCACAGATCCGACCCAGTTTTTGCTCTGTTTGGACTCTTTTGGACCGGGCCCTGTTTCTACTCTTTTCCAACTTTATTTAAAGGACCCAAGCACTCTAGGTTTGATATCTCTGGCTGGAGCAATACAACAACACACTTTTCTACTCTTTGAAGGCAGATCTGGAGGCGGGAGCTTCCTCTTCTACTCTTAGGGTTTTACTATCTCATGCTTTTCCATTCTTCATATAGTTTCTCCATGTCTATGGGGAACTAAACTCTATTTGTTGTTGGCGAATGATGTAACCTTGTGAACTCTCATGTATTTGAATTGATTCTTAATTTATATGCTTTATTCATTATTTGTTAGGGAATTCATCTGTTTCTAATGCTTGCTCTATTTAACTCATTTAGTGCATGATTTATGAATTGCATGAGTGCTGGGAGGTTCCTTACAATTCAGGTTCTTGTTGAATTCTCCCAAGGGTAATATTTCTCAAGGATGAGGGTATGAGTACTTGGTCATCTTAAGCTCTTGATCGTCAGACTTAATTCTCTATGAACGCTAGGAATTGCACGAACTAGGAATTAAGGCAGGCTTATTGCGCCAAGGGATTGGGTTCTAAGTACTTTAGTGAGTGACGTTAACATTAATGCATAAAGAAGAATTCTTATATACATGAGAGGGAACTTGGTGAAATCTAACCCCAACAACATATTCATCTCATATTAAACAACATCCGTTCATCTCTTTTTTACTCTACTATTGATCAATTTGCATTCATATTTAATTTTATGTTTTTGCATTTGAAACCAACACCCTCTTCTTTTCTTTCTTTTTTTTCTCATCCTCACCTTCTCTCTCTAATTTTTCGTCTCTCTTTTCTAACTCAATTCTCTCTTTTTCATCCACCCTCTCATCACATATACTCACAATAACTTTACACTCCCCTTAGGTTGCTGTTGTGGTCTATTAACTTGTCCCGCTTGTCCAACTTGTCCATTTTGACCTTGACCCATGCTTGGGTGAGGTTTCCACCCTTGGTTGAAGTTCCCTTGGCGGTATTGGAATTGATTTTGAAATTGATTGGCCATAAAATTGACATCTTCTAAGGCCTCCACTGGAAAAGCACATTGACCATTAATATGGTTACCACCACACAATTCACAGAGTTGTTGTTGAACCTGTGAAACGTTCTTCAACTCCTTTGGCAACTGAGCGAGTGTCTTTGTTAAATTCTCCAACTGTTGAGTTATGATTTTATTTTGTGCAAGCAAGGCATCTTGAGATTGCAATCGTAGGACTCCCTTCTGTTGAATTGGAGTTCCTCTTTCATTATGCATCTCGTTGTCATTAGTAGCCATGTTTTCTATCAATTCAAAAGCTTCCTCTGGAGTCTTGCATTTAATATTACCTCCAGCTGAGGCATCTAACATCAATTTGGTTTGTGAACCAAGACCTCCAAGAAAAAGAATGACTATTGTTGCTTCGTCAAAGCCATGAGTGGGCGTCTTTCTCAACAAGCTCTTGTATCTATCCCATGCTTGACCTAGCGTCTCCTCCATGCCTTGTCTGAAATAGGAAATTTCTTGCTTCCCTTTGTTGATTTTAGACTGTGAAAATTATTTGTTTAGAAACTTTGAAACCACAGCTTCCCACTCAGTAAAGCTATCCTCCGGGAAAGAATTCAACCATAGCTTAGCATTGCCTCCCAATGAGAAAGGAAACAAACTAAGCTTTATTGTATCATCCGACACACCATTGATCTTCACAGTGTTACAAATCTCGTTGAATGTAATTAGATGCTCATATGGACTTTCATGTGATAGCCCATTAAACTGGTTGCTCTTCACCAACTGTATCAACGCCGGTTTCCCCTCCATATTTGCAGCATTGACCCTCGGCCTAGCAATGATATTAAAGTGATGAGGGCCAACAACATTGGTGTAATCCGCCAGAGTACGTCTACCATTGTTCTCTCCGGCCATTTCTTCAGTACGTTGGTTAGATCTTTGTGGTGAGGGTTGTAGAAGTGTCTCCGGAGAAGGAAATAATTCTCTAGATGTTCGGATTCTCCTTCTCCTTCTACTTTCGTCCAATCCTTCAAGAAGAGGTTCTGTTGTTTTCTTGCTCCAAGTTCGAATTGTATCCTGCACACACAAGAAAACAAAACCCTAGAAACAATTGTTAGCACAAAAAGATAGAAAAGATAAAAATATAAAAAGATAAAACAAAAAGAAAAAAAGATTAAAAAAATCAAGTCAAAGTTAATCAATAATCACACAAATAGAATAGTTAAACCACGGGTCCCCGACAACGGCGCCAAAAACTTGTTAACATTTCGGCAAGTGTACCGAATAGTATCAAGTAATAATAAATGGTAAGACCAAGTATCGTTTCCCAAAGGACTCACGGCCTAGACACTTATGTGATTTCTTGATTAAATTAGACTTGTAAACAAAATCATTGTGGTTGAATTGCAAAAAATAAACATGAATGAAGGTTTTGATCAATTGGATTTAAAGATGCAAAAGTGATTGATGTAAAATATGGAATGATGATGTTGTTGGGGTTTCCGCGTTGTCCTATCCACTCTCATGTATTCATGAATTCATCTTTCTTCATTAATGTTAATGCCACTTTCTAATTTACCTTAAACTCGATGTCTCACTGAAGAAAGCCTAGTCCTAATCACTAGTTTACAATGTCTTGTCTCCGTAGCAATTATTCATGCATTACATTCACACAGAAGCTTAAAGGCAATCGATCCTCTTATTCCTATGTTTAGGTAATATTGCTTCCGAGAGAATTTCCCCAGTTTTAGATTTCCCCGTATGTGTCCATATCAACAAAATCAATGATCATGCAATTGAATGAGTTAAACAAAGCATGCATAGAGTATATAGGAAAAACCCTAACAATTAATGAAGTAAAACATATATAATGAAGAATCAACTCAATACATGAGAGTTTCAAAAGATTACATCGTTTCCCCAACAACAATGGAGGTTTAGTTCACCATAGACATGGTGAAACTAGATGAAAATAATGAAAAGAATGAAAGATAGAAACCTAAAAGTTGAAGATCGAAGCTTCCACATCCAAAATTCGCCCCCAAGGGGTGAAAGGACTGGAATTTCGCCTCTTTCTGTACAAAGATACCAACCCTAGGTCGACTAAACCCTTATATAGTTTATTAAAAATTAGAGAAAATAGACCCAAGCCCAATTAAATGGCGCTCAGCGGCACTTTTGGCGCTCAACGGTAAGTGTGGCTCTTCAAGATGACGCTCAGTTGCAGTTTTGGCCCTCAGCGGTGACTGCGGTGCTTCAGAACGCCGCTCAGCGGTAAAAGTTGAGCTGAGCGGTGAATGCGGCTCTTCTTTTGTGCACTTTTACTTCCTTTCCTGAGTCCAGCTCCTTACTACTTCAACTTCTTTCATCTAATTCATCTTAATTCCTGCCAAAACAAGGAAAACCTAGCATAAAACCCATCCAACTCTCTTATTTCCAAAGATTAAGTAAAAACATGATTCCAAGCTAGTTTCTATGTCATAAAGGTTGTTTTTAATATAAAAATTAAGTATACAAATAACGGTTTTTCAACCGTTATCACACTTGGTCATCTTAAGCTCTTGATCTTTAGACTTAATTTTCTAGGAATGCTAGGAATTGCACGAACTAGGAATTAAGGCAGGCTTATTGCGCCGAGGGATCGGGTTCTAAGTAATTTAGTGAGTGAAGTTAACATTAATGTAAAAAGAAGAATTTTTATATACATGAGAGTAAACTTGGTGAAATGAAACCCTAACAACATATTCATCTCATATTAAACAACATCCGTTCATCTCTGTGTTACTCTACTATTGATCAATTTGCATTCATATTTAATTTTATGTTTTTGCATTTGAAACCAACAATCTCGTTTTATTTAAGTCATAATTAATCGAGTCATCACACAACTATTTAGTGCCAAGAGACTTCTGGGATACGATACTTGGTCTTACCATTTTATATTACTTGTGCGATTCGGTACACTTATCGATTCATCAACAAGTTTTTGGCGCCGTTGTCGGGGACTCACAGTTTAAACTATTATATTTGTGTGATTCTTAATTAATTTCGGCTTTATTTTATTTTATTCGATTTTAATAGAGAGAAAGGAAAAAGAAAGTTTGAGTGAAAAAGAGAAAGAGATAGACAAAGAAAAAGACGAGAGTGAGAGAAAAGAAAAGGAAAAAGAGAGGGAAGAAAAGAAAAAAAGAGAGGAAGAGGATAAGGAAAAAAAGAAAGAATTATATGAAAAAACTCTTCCTTACCCAAAGAATTATTCTAGGGAGGAGAAGGAAAAACAGTTTGAGCAATCCATGGAAATCTTCAAGGAATTGGAGATTAAAATTCTTGTGACTAAGACATTGGAACAGGTTCCCGATTATGTTAACTTCCTGAAGAAATTCAACAAAAAGAGAAAAAGTCTAGAGGAGGAGACAATTGAGGTACAGGACAATTGTAGTGTGATCTTGCAGAAGGCACTTCCTCCAAAAGTTAAAGATCTGGGAAGTTTCACTATTCCCTGTACTATTGGGAGTCATGAAATAGAGAAAGCCCTAATTGATTTAGGGTCCAGTATCAACTTGATGCCCTTATCTGTACTTAAAAAGATTGGTGGTCTTGAAGTCAAGCCTACAAAGATGATTCTGTAAATGGCGGATAGATCCACTAAGAAGTCTTATGGTGTGGTGGAGGATGTTGTCGTTCGAATAGAAAACCTTAGATTCCTGGTGGACTTTGTGGTGATGGAGATGGGGGAAGATTTGGAGATCCCTATTATTCTTGGAAGGCCACTTATGAAAACAGCCAAAGTTATCATCAATGTTGATGATGGAACTATAGCAATCAAAGACCAAGAAGAGGAGGGAGCCTTGAATGCCAAATCCACGACGGTGATTGGAGAATTTTGAAGGTAGTTATAGTTCACATTCTTCTCTGTAACACTTTCCCCTCTTTTTATCCTGTTAATTTTGTTTTCATTGATTCTTGAAGAACAAAAAGATTGGGTTTTAAATCTCCTGCACGAGAATTTGCTTCAAATTAAATTCTGGATTTAGGGTTATATTTCTACAAAGAAACTAGTGTAATCATAGACTATTTATAATTAAAAAAACTGAATCATTGATGCTGGAAAGTGTTATTCACTTTAGTCCTTGTGCCAATGAAAGTGGCAGAGAAAAAGTAGCAGAGTAGTGGTGTTTTCAGGGAAATTTTCAGGGGAGAAGGGATTTTCTTTAGGGTTTGTGTATCTTTTGTTTGAGTGCCTTGTGTTTACCGTGGGTTGAAATATTTATTGAAAACTAGAATGTCATTACACATTGGGTGATTGTATGTTTTTATTGAAATGTAGTGTAAATGTGAGTGGTTTGAGTCGCACTTGATGAATTATGTAATTTATGTTAAATTCCATCAAGTTTGGTGTTGATGAAATGGTAAGTAGTTTTTGTTTGGGTTCTAGAAATTTTCATTATATGCTCTGTTTGGCCTGTTCATAAATTGATTTGGAAAGTGACGTTGAATCTATCAAGTGAAAGAGAGAGAGTGGGGGAAGTGGTTCTGTGATCTTGTTGGAAGTTTAGACGTCTTAGAATATACTAGAATTTAAGTGCAATGCTTATTAATGGGTTTGAGTCTTTTTTTTCTTATTTCCTAGATGTTTCACTTGACTATATCTTTGGTTGTTTAAGTGCAGCCAGCATATGATGCCTTTATGTTTTCCTTCGGAGGAGTTATCTGTTTGGACTAAAGTATGGTTGAAAACTAGTAATAGGTTGGCGGAAAGTGGTTACAAGTCTGATTCATAGTATGTTGATTTAAAATGAATAATCTTATTATCTGATACATGCTTAATTGAACTAGATTAGGTTGTCTTAATTTATTAAATCTAAGAATAACAGTAATCATCTTATCTTCAATCGGTTTAATAACCATAACCTCAATGTGTTTTGATATGGGTTAACTGATTTAGATTTCATAAGTTAAGTAGTGGGTTAATGAATTAGGTGCATTATTTTAAAAAGTTCAGACTGTATCTCTCGGTGCATGGGGAATACAATATTTTAGTACAAAATTGGTCACAATATCTCTGCATCTTTACTATGACCGTGCATATAGGCCATGCTTCTTAGTACTGCAGATCCTTTATGTTTTTCCCTTGAATCTTTATACCAAATCATACAACTAGCCTCGAGGTGCATCATTGTTCCACTTCAACTTTTCGCTTTTTCTTTTCTTTAAAACAAAAATTCGAATTGTGGCGAAGTGGGACAATCCTCTTCTCTTTGTTTACAATCATCTTCTCTTTGTTTATTCATTACAAGACTTTATTCTGACCAAGGCATGGTCTTAGTCTAGTTACGGTAATAACTTTGTCCTAGTTCTAGCACCATTTCAATCAATTAAATATCTTCCTTTAGTAGACAATCATTACTAATTTTAAATTACAGAAATTTTATTTTCGTTATATTTAAACCTTTTATTCTTATTATTACTGGTAAAAGTTTATTGTCCTTTAACATTTTTATATTTGTAACATACTGAATAATTACTACTGTTATACTAATAAAAGAACAGTATAAAATTATTTGTTTTGATGGAGTTAAATACATTAATTAAATTTATTGAATAACTATACAAATTGGAAATTATATGAAAAATTCAATTATTTATAAATATCAATGTTAATTGTGTTTACTTGTATAGTTATCCTCGAGTGAAAAACATTTTTAAGTGCTAGCTTTCTAATATGTGGAAGGTCAAAAACATTCTTACATTCTAGATATGCAAGTTTTGTGTCTTGTACCCTGCTTTGTTTCTCAATTAAAAACGTTGTATTTGCAAGAATATATGTATAATTGTTACAGTTATTAGTTAATGGAGTTGGACTGAAAATTCACGTGCGGGTATGGTCTTTAATTTAAAAAAAAATTGAATGTGTTATGATGTTAAATACTTGATGGATGGATGTGGGGTGCTGTTGTTTAGTTAATTTTAAAGATTTTGGCATACTTTATATGTTATGTTCAAGTATTCCAATTGTTCATATAGTTGTTGTGCATTCATGTTCAAAAAACCATTGATTGTATTTAAGTGGTTTAAGGCTTTTTGAGTATTGGTTATTGATACATACATATATCCATTACCATGGGTAATGTGCTTAACTTTATATTAAACGCTGTTGTATACTGGAATAGAGCTATTTGGATTTTCATGTGTCGGTTAAACTGATTTGGTGTATTGAGTCCAAATACTTGTACATTTAATTTAGCAATTGAATGTCACGGTCTTGAATTTGATGCTGATATTTTTCAAAGGTTCTACTTTTGTTCTTTGTTGACAGCTTTTGTAATGTGATGCTTTCTGATGGGATGCCTTTACTCATTGTTACATTTTTTTGTCAGGATCAAAATCAATGACAATGATTGTGGATATTACGTGTGTCGATGTATAAAAGAAATTATTACATACTATGTAGGAGGAATAATTCCAACTGATGTAAGTTATCTTCATTATCATAATTAATTTGTAGTAAAATTTTAATTGACTAATTTTATATTATCTTTTTTGTTGTAGTATTTTCTTAATTGCATATATCAACTATATCATGACAACAAATTATTGAAGTTAGGGAAGATTGATGTTACATGTAATCAGTACATGCTTATAGGTTGTTATGGTGACCTAAATGTTTATAGGTACAAGGATATATATGTTATGGTTGTATATATTGTCTTATAAAGCAATGTCATGTCATGACACGTAGTTGACACTCAAAATTATATTTTGAAAAATTATTATATCAATAGTTTTTATTTATATATTGAAGTATTGCATATTCTTTTTGAGACCTTTGTTTTCATCATATTTGTTTTAATACTTTATATTTGTTTTTTGAATAATAGAACTAATAAATAACACAGGTTTGTATATAATAAAACAAATATTTTATATTTTCTTTTAAAAGATAATTTCATATTTTTTAAAATATTTTATTAAAAATTATTTTTTTTTATAAAATTTAGACCAGTAGATGGCGCTCTCATAGATAGCGCTTTTTAAGCGCTATCTATGATAAAAAAAAGCGCTATCTATGCACTTTTTTGTAGTAGTGAGGAATATTATTATAATTTCATTGGATGTCAAATTTAATAATAATTTTTTTTTAAAATAAAAACATATATTATAACGTACATTGCGTAGTATGTTAGGGTACGTTGATCACATATTATAACGTACAATAATATATACGAAATAATATATAACATATTATAACGTACAAAAACTTCTACGTTATAATACCTTCTACCCTATTATAACAAACAAATAGAAATTTGTCATAATAGTCTGCGCATATTATAACGTACTTCAGAAACTACGTTATAATATGTGGAACATATTATATCGCCCATAACTATGTCCCCAGTAACTACGTTATAAAATATCATTTTTGTACGTTATAAAAAGTCATTTTTCCACTAGTGAGAGGATATTGAGCAAAAGCAATCGATTGCTCTCAAGGATATAAGCAAAAGATCCTCCAAGAAAACAAAATCTAAGATTGAGTCTGATGCAGAAATACTAGAAAAAGAGATCATGAACATGATGGAAAAGAAGTTTTCTAAATTCATGAGAAATAGAATTAATGCAACTGACAATACAAGTTATTAGAAAGGAGGAAAGAAGAACTCAAAGAATAGCACTGTGACATGCTATGAATGCGGCAAGGATGGTCATATAAAGCCGGAATGTCCAGAGTTGAAAAACAAGCAGAAGGCTGACACCAAGTAGCCACAGGACAAGAGAAGGAGTAAGCAAAGAAAAGACAGTGAGGTCACTATCTTTACATTAGTTTGAATGTAAAATAAAATAAGTGTAGTTGTAACACGTAAAGCATATATGATTGGATGTCTTGACAGTTATCAGTGAACTAATCAGTCTACTTGAATCTATGGTAAATGGAAGTTATTGACGCTGTTGTGATTTAATTAAATGGAAGTTAATTGCAATGATATTATTTTCATTTTGGAGAGATTAGAGTTAATGAATATTATTTAAAATGTGTTTGGAATTGTGGTGTAAATATAAAGTTTGTATTTTCCTTGGAATTGTGGATGTGGAAGCTTACATATTGCGATATGTTAACGATGTTAGGTCTCGAGTTGAGACAGAGATTCGAGTGTCACCCTTGCTCTGCACGAGGACTTGAGAGGGTTGGATGTCTAGCCCAATGACTTCGGCTCGTGTTGAGTATAGTGCATCGGTACGCGTAGTATCGGTGTTTTTACTCGTTAGTTCTTAAGAAGTCGGGGTGATAGATCAGAAGTTGTGATGGAAGATTATTCGAATCACCCTGCTTGTGAGAACAAGTTACGACGCCCAATGCAAGGAAACGACTTTGTATCATGGATGGTTTGGTTGTGGTATTAACCATGTGACGAAATATGATGTATTTATTATCTTATTATGTGTTCATTTTAAATATGCACGATTATGTTATATCTGGTTACTCACTCTTGCTTGTTTGTGGTTGTGGTTTCCACCTACGATGATCGTACTTGTACGGGAGTAAATGGTGTTGCAGATAAGGACTGGATCGAAGTAGCTGACGAGAGTTGGGATCTTTTAATTCGAGGTTGATTATTTATTCCTTATTTAAAAAGTTTCAGACTTGAAAATTTTATGTATGAGTGATTTTCTGAGATTTTAATTATGAACAAACAAGGTTTTAAGTTATGTGTTGCTTCCGCATTTCGATCAAATAATGTTTACACCGTGGCATCTCAAAAATCGGGATGTTACACGATACATCTAGTGATGATGATAGTGTGGAAGAAGAGTCCAATTTGTGTTTCATAGCCGAATTCGTGCACTCAAAAGACAGCGACACTGACTTTGAAAGCGATCCTTTTGAAGTGAAATATAGTATGTTGTTGGATGCCTTTCAAGAGATACATGCCGAAGCCATGAAACTTCCATACAAGATAAATCGATTAAATTCAAAAAGAAGAGATTATGAATATCGCATTGATAACCTTGCAGAAGATAATGAAAAGCTTAAAAAGGAATTAGAAGCTACTTTACAATCTTCTAGAACTGTTAAAACTAAAGTTAAAATTGTAGAGAAGAAATGTGAAAAATGCCCTGTACATCTAGAGAAAATCGATTACTTAACAAGCACTCTATCAAAATTTACTCTAGGAAGAGATAATCTAGATGTTGTGTTAAGATCTCAGGGGTAGAGCAATAAATAAAAAAGGCATAGGTTACAAAGCTAAGAGTAATAAAGTTAACCATAAGAAGTTTATTGATCTGAGTAAACCTATTACAAATGCTTGTTTTTATTGCAATACTATCGGACACACTGTCAAGAACTACTACTACATAAAGGTTGGAGTTCCTAAAGGGAAATATAAGTGGATTCCAAAGGAACAACTTACTATAACTAACCACAAAGGCCCAAGTTTGTCTCGGTACCTGATTCAAAACTGTTCAACTATTTTGCAGGAAAGTAAGCTGCTGCTGAAGCAGAATAGTGCTAAAGGATGGACTGCAGTGGAATAAATCACAATTTCTTGAGTATCTCAATGTGGTAAAGAAAAAAATTATTTTCATACATCCATGCATCATGAATTGTTATGTGAATACATGTTGTGTGCTTGCTCGTTGATTAACTATCTGATTGATATGATTGTATGAAAAACTATTTTCACGAATTTTAATCGGTTATGTTAATAATGAAATCGATTGAAAATTCTCTGATATGGGCTTAATATTGAGAATATCATTGTGCGCCCTTAGAAACACTAGATTTGAGAATCTTGTATACATTATTTTGCCTCTATATTGCACGTCACAAAACCTTTATCTATGCTAAGACTTCTATAAATACTTCAACATTTGTCATGGCCTCTTCATCTTGTCGACATGGAAAACATCCTGCTGTCATGATAAGAGAAGCAAACCCATTTGGATTGTTCAGCGATGATGATCAACGTACTGACTTCATATGTGAATGAGGTTTCAAAGAGGTCATCTGACACAAGTGTATGAACAATTTTTTTTTTCGCACCCAAGGGTTTCTGTTTCAAGAATGGCTATTCTACTCCAGCCTAACCAAGTTTGTAGAACTTGAAGGAGATTATTACCCAAATTTGGTGAAAGTCTTCTACACAAACTTGAAGGCAGAGAGAAATTGCCTTGTGTCCAAGGTAAAGGGTGTAACCATTAATATTGTTGAAGCCATATGGGGAATAATTGCTGGATTTCAATCAAGAGGCTTGAAGTCACATCTTGGTATAACTAGTCTCAACAAAGTGAACATCTACAATGACTGCTTAAGGAATCCAAATATGGTAGGAAATTATGATTCATTTTGCATTGACCATCTGAGTAAAGATGAAAGGGTATGTGCATCTGTCATTACCTTGATTCTACTTCTAAGAAGCAAAGATCAGTCACTGTTGACAACGAAAGATGTTTATCTATTGAATGACTTGAGGATCAAGATACACACAAATTGGGCTTCTGTAATAGTTGATCGCATGTTAAAAGTCACAAGTCAGAATGAATATCATCTTCCATACGCTGTTTTCATCAGTCAAGTTTTAAGGTTTCACGGTGTGGATGTCACAAATGAAATAACTATTGGCTGTACTAAAAGGAATGTGATTGAGAAGTTGTTTCTAGATCACATAGGACTTAGAAGGAATGTATATGGTTGGTCCTACAAAGATGAGTATCATCTTGAAACTAAGGAAGCTGAACTTATTAATGTTGATACATCAAGGCATCGGTTCATACCTCCAACAGACTTTGAGAAGTTTGTTGTCGACCAATTCAAAAGACATGATAACAAGATGTCAAAACTTCATAAATCTCTCTCTAAAATACACAGGAAGATGGACTATGCATCAATGATTAATGCTTTTGGTGGTTCCCTCGAAGATGAATCTCAAAGTGAAAAGAACAATGCAGATGAGAAGTTGTTAAAAATGTCTGACTCATAATAGGGTCTTAATGTTTTAATATGGAGTCTGTCTTTGTTTTGTCTTTGTTTTAGTTTACTGTTTTGTGTTTGTTTTGTAATGATTGGCATGATATTCCATATCTGTTGGTTTTATCCAATTGTAATAGTTTTTTTTGTTAATGAATGAAAGTTCTATTGTGGCTTAAATCAATCTGTGTGAATTAATCTTGTGATTGATAACTTGATCTTATTGATATAAATTGATTAATCAGCTTGTATGTATGCAATTTGAACATATTACTATTACATTCTCATCATTGCATAATCATACTTTAACTCTGATAAAGATCATTGTACTGCATAAATACTAAATTGTTTGATCTAGATAAGCCTAAAGGGTTGTGCAGGATACAGTTTGTTGATTGAGCTAAGATGAAAACTTGACATTACTCTGCAACAAAAATCGATTAAGATGAAGCTCTAATCGGTTACGATTCATCATTTGGTTTGAAGATTCCAAACTTCTGATTTCTAATACTTTAAACCTTGACGTATATAATGTTATATGTTTATTGATCTTATATCTCTTTGCTTAATCCACTGTGAATATGATTTGAGATTATAAGTGTTTAAACTGTTGTGATGATTCAACATGTATCAATAATGCTCTGATATGATGTTTGTAATATTTCTCTAATACATATTGCTTGAATATTCTTGAGTGATATATGCACTGATATAATTGTATTATGCATCTGTGGTATGATATCTACATATGCATATTGACAGCGGGAGCATTGTATGTTGTTTAATTGTTCACATGTTGCTGAAAGGGGGAGAAAATGATAAAAGCATGTGAAGATTATTGACAGGGGGAGCATCACATTATTCTTATATATTGATTGATGCATCTCAAATTTTGTTATTTTCTCTGTTTCAATTACAGTGTACTACATGCCTTTTTGCTAATGCCCAAAGGGGGAAAATACTTGATGTAATTGAATTGTGTTTTTTGAGATAATTGATTAGGTTTTAAATCGATTACGTTAGTTGTTAAATCAATTAAAACTCGTGGGTTTGCACAAATCTTTATCAAGTGTGTAGTGATGGATTTTGAGAAGAAAAGTTTTCAAAAATATACTAAGTGTTAAAACTTAATCGATTACATGCATCTTGTATTCAATTATGTTTGTTAAAGATTTGAAAACTATTTTATTACTTGACATAACGGTCACAATAGTCATATTTTTAAATATGTTGACCAAGCATTAATTGCAAATCGATTATATTAATTGTGCATTCAATTAATGACTTTGACTGTTGTTAATCTGTTATAACTGTGAGATGAAATCGATTAGATTAATAGCATAATCGATTTAAATGTGTCTGATTTGACTTATACTATATATAGACACATGATTTTAAAATTCTGTAAGACAATTGATTTTAACACTTTCATATTTGTTTTAGATAAATGTTTTAAAGTTTTACAGAAGAGGAAAACACTCCAAGAAACAAGAATTGTCGTGGTGAACAAGTCTTGATGGTTTCTTGAGAAGCTGGATTGAATCATTCAAACTGTCTGATCATTCTGCACAACAGAGGTGCATACTACTGGATCAGGAAACTCTTGCAAACGCTTTAGTGTTGATGTTTCCCTGTGGTGTATACAGGAAGAAGAACGTGTGGTTCTTGACTTTGAAGGGGATCTCAAAGGGGTTGACTTTAGGAGAGGATAGTTCTTGCTGCTAGTCTGTTGTAATTGGCTGTTTTAAATTAGTGAGTTAGAGAGGTTGTTTACATTTTGATGAGTGAGATCATTGTAAAAACATTGTTATTATAGTGCAACTGGATTTCGGTCTAAGGTTGATCGGAAGGACACTGGATGTACGCTTGACCGAACTAGTATAAAAACTTAGAGTTTGAATCTTCTGCTCCCTAACTCTCTGCATTTAATCGATTGCATACGCATACTGTCACATTGGACAAATTTTTACTTGCGATTCAAGAAAAGTTTAAAGACTTGTAGTTTTTGCGAAAAAGATTTCAAAAGCAATCATTTTTATACAACACCAATTCACCCCTCCCCCTCTTGGTGTGAGAAACGAAGCACATCTCTTTTTTAACAACTGTGAACCATTTACATATGCATTCTGTAATCGTAGACAATAATCAAATGTTGTCTCACATAGTTCTTCTTATCATTGAACTAGAATTAAAAAATTATAAGCTCAGAATCCAATACCACTCATAATTGGTCAGATAACTTTCTCTTTAGAAATATAAAGGGCAAGGTCGTGAATCTCACGAAATCTCAATCCTGCCACCAATACAACTCAAGATCTGAATCAGGATTTAACAACAACAATTGATATAAGCAATTCATGGAAAGCAAAACAGGTTTCATGAGAAAGCTTACGGTCAAGTCTGCATGACATTGATGATTCTAACAGTACTTCTTAAACTTGTTACCATTTGCCACCCTTGACTTTAAAACTAAAATTTGAGACAATCCCATTGGCCACCGTTGACAGGAAGGGTAATAACAACTAATCATAAGTAGTAGAATAGAAATGATTTAACAGAAAATCCCACCAAGAATATGCTAGCATGTAGTTGAGCCTGATAATTAGCTAAACAAGAATCATGCAGAACTTTCGAACAGTGGAAAGAAAAAAGGGAAGGAAAAAAGACGAACAAAATTGTTGTAGGCCAATCATACAATACCCATGCTAAAGTATTATTTGTTGCTTTAACAAAAATCTTTCCAGGTATGATTTGCTTTAAGTCTTAACTCTGATAAAATAATGTAATCTTTAGATAACGATAAATCAACTATACTTAAGTGCCCATATTCCTTTCCAATTTTTGGCATGTCGCAACCGGGATTGCGACAGGGATTGTCAGCAGGACTCTTTTAAAAAATATTAATGGTTTAAAAATCGAGTTTGGAGTCGCCACCATAGTTTATTCTGGAAAACTATGGAAAAACATAAAAGTAAGACATGGTCTACGAAATCAGAGTTTTGAGTTCGAGAATCGGTTACACGTAGGGAAGGTGTTACCACCCCTACAACTCTTGCCTGAAAGCAGTACCTTTAATTAAATGTGCAAAATTGATGTGGTTTTCAAAATGGTTATTTTCCCCGAAACTAACAGTACAAGACAATACAAATGAAAGAAAAATGTTTTTGGAAAATTTAAAAATTGTTTGGAAAATTGTTTGAAAATGATTAAGGATAATTTTGGATTTTTGGGAAGATGAACCTGACAAGACATTGCCTTGCTCCTACGTATCTCCATTTTTTATGGAGAATCAAGGATCACGTAATTCTAATAGTTTATCATTTGAAAAAAAGGTTGATATTTTTTGTTTTTTGAAATTTTATGATGTTTTTTGGTATTTTCAAATTATGTAAAAAAAAAGTTTTACGACATGGACAATAAGCTACACATGAAATAAATGGAAGATAAAATTATTTTTTGTGATTTTGATGAGTTTTGTATTTTTTATGAATTTTGACATGATTGGTATGATTAATAAAAAATTTAAGAGAACAAAAGGAATCATACAAATGTTTACATTTAATTGCAAGAAAACTATTTTTAAATTTTTTTAATTTTAAATTATCAAGCAAATCCAAGACTTGACATGATAATCAAAATGATTAAGAAAAACGTAATTATCAAGCAAGTTCGAGACTTGACATGACAATCAAAATTATTATTATGAAAAATTGAATTATCAAGCAAATTTGAGACTTGACATGATAATAATTATTATTATGAAAAATTGAATTATCAAGCAAATCCGAGACTTGAAATACAAAATGGTTTATAAATACAAAATTTGGAATTATTTTCGTAATTTTTTGCTAGAGATAAAAATACAAAATGGTTTATAAATGAAAATTTGGAATTAAAAACAGCAAAAAACAAGTATGGAACAATAAGACAAAATTTAACAAGATAATTCAAAATAAAAAGAAGATGTGAAGGGATAAGAACTTGGATGGGGAGACAAGAATATTTCGATAAAGATGGAAGTGAAAATGTAAGCTTTAGGAGATGAAGAAGTTGATATGGACAAGGAGATTTTGTGTTGAAGTGTTGGATGATGGTGGAGTATGGAGAAGAGATGTATTGTGTAAGAGAAGAATGAAATAGAGTTTTGGAATGGAAAGGAAGAAGTTTAGTGTGAGAGAGAAGAGATGGATATTATGTAATTGTGTGTGTAGAAGAATGATAGTAGGAGAGAGAAGAAATGTGTGGAAAGATGTAGTATGGGAGTGAAGAGAAGGATATTGTGTGATTGTGTGTGTAAAATGGAGTGAAGAGAATGTGGTATTTATAGAGTTAAGGATGGAGAAAGTGTTAAATAAAATATAATTTTTTTTAAAAAATGAGTGGAAAAATAGAAAAAGTTAAGGTGGAAAATAAGTAAAAGAAATAATATAAAAAGTGGGTGGAGAAAGTAAGTGAAATAAAATATAGTAAATAGTAAAAGTTAATGTGGAATATAAGTGAAAGAAATAATATAAAAATTTGGTGGAGAAAGTAGGTGAAATAAAATATAGGAAATAGTAAAAGTTAATGTGGAAAATAACTGAAAGAAATAATATAAAAAGTGGATGGAGAAAGTAGATGAAATAAAATATAGTAAATAGTAAAAGTTAATGTGGAAAATAAGTGAAAGAAATAATATAAAAAGTTGGTGGAAAAGTAGATGGAGAAAATGGATAAAGGAAATAATAAAAAATGTTGATGGAGAAGATATAATTAAAAAATGTTAGTGGAATAATTAGAAAAGTTGGTATATAAAAATTAATATGGATGGTGATGTGGATGGTGATGGTGATGTGGAAAGTGGGGTGTGATAAGAGAAAAGGGGTGGTGAGAAAGTAAAAAAAGTGAGATTATTTTGGGCCATTGAATTAAGGGATAAAAATTTAATTTGGGGTGCAAACACTAAGACAAAATAGTAGTTTTTTTTTTTAATTTAGTTTTTTTTTTGTGATGAATTTTATTTACTCGGATAAAATTGGGAGTTGACAGCTGCCCCTCTTTACTTAGCTTTTACTAGATGATATGAAAATATACTATTTACATATTAAAGTCGTAAAAGATAAGTAAAGATAGAAACACTAATTTTGTCCGGCTTTCAAAATGAATAAAAGGAAAAGAAACAACAATAAGATTTCAATAAAGTATACACAAAATGAGAGATTGAGGGCTGCAAACCTAGTGGAGGGTGTCTTAACCCTATGGATGAATTTGTTGAGGTGTTAGAACCTCGTGAAGGGTGTACCAACCCTGATGTAGTGAAGTGAGGTGTCACAACCTTGTGGAGGGTGTCCTGACCTTATAGATGAATTTATTGATGTGTCACAACCTCGTGGAGGGTGTACCAACACTATGGATGAAGTGAATTTAGGTGTCGCAACCTCGTGGAAAGTGTACAAACCCTATGCGTGAAATGGATTAAGGTGTCACAACCTCGTGGAGGGTGTCCTAACCCTATGGAAGAAGTGAAGTGAGGTGTCGCAACCTCTTGGAGGGTGTCATAACCCTATGGATGAATTTGTTAAGGTGTTGCAACCTCGTGGAGGGTGTCCTAACCCAATGGAAGAGTGAAGTGAGGTGTCATAACCTCGTGGAGGGTGTCATAACCCTTATGGATGAATTTGTTGAGGTGTTGCAACCTCGTGGAGGGTGTCCTAACCCTATGGAAGAATGAAATGAGGTGTCGTATCCTCGTGGAGGGTGTCATAACCCTTATGGATGAATTTGTTGAGGTGTCGCAACCTCGTGGAGGGTGTCATAACCCTTATGGATGAATGAAGTGAGGTGTACCAACCTCGTGAAAAGGGTGTACCAATTCTATGGATGAATGATGTGAGGTGTACCAACCTCCTGAAGCTTTTGAGTTCGACCAATGCTTTGTAGAGGGCCAAAACAACAATGGTAGAAATTTAAAATTGGGCTTGACCAATGTTTTGCAGAGGGCCAAGACACTATTGACACAAATTTAAAATAGGGCTCGACCAATGCTTAGCAGAGGGCCGAGACACCAATGGCAGAATATTAAAATTGGGCTCGACCAATGCTTTACAGAGGGTCGAGACACCAATGACAGAAATTTAAGATTAGGCTCGACCAATGCTTTGTAGAGGGTCGAGACACCAATGGAAAAAATTTAAAATTGGGCTCGACCAATGCTTTGTAGAGGGCCAAAACACCAATGGCAGAATACTAAAATTGGGCTCGGCCAATGCTTTGTAGAGGGTCGAGATACCAATGGCGAAAGTTTAAAATTGGACTTGACCAATGCTTTTGCAGAGGGCCAAGATACCAATGGCAGAAATTTAAAATTGGGCTCGTCCAATGCTTTGTAGAGGGTCGAGATACCAATAACAGAAATTTAAAATTGGGCTTCACCAATGCTTTGCAAAGGGTCGAGTCACCAATGGCAGAAATTTAAAATTGGGCTAGACCAATGCTTTGTAGAGGGTCGAGATACCAATGGCAAAATTTTAAAATTGGACTTGACCAATGCTTCGTAGAGGGCCCAGATACCAATGGCAGAAATTAAAAATTGGGCTCGACCAATGCTTTGTAGAGGGCCGAGACACCAATGACAGAAAAATAAAATGGCTTGGATGCTTTGAATTGAAAACTTTTGAATTTTGTGATTTTTTTTCTGAATGAGTTTTTTTTTTTTTTGGAAATTTTGAATTTTTTTGAATTTTTGTTTGAGATAGAAATGAATGTCTATTTCTCATGAAATGAGAAACAAGGTTTTTAAAATCTTGACATAGTGTTGAAACTATG
This sequence comes from Vigna angularis, assembly GCF_016808095.1. Taxonomy (NCBI): domain Eukaryota; kingdom Viridiplantae; phylum Streptophyta; class Magnoliopsida; order Fabales; family Fabaceae; genus Vigna; species Vigna angularis. Next base: position 32,907,971 of record NC_068972.1, read on the forward strand.
ACTTAAAAGCAATAAACAAGGTGTTGAAAATTTGTACAAGGATTAGGGTATTGAAACCCCGATATGCAAGAAAAATATGATTGATGTGAATTTTGTATTTGAAATTGAAAACTTTCATGTATGCTGATTTTTTTTTTTAATTTTGAAGGGGAAGATTTGAAAAACAAATTCAAAATTTATGAAGATATGTACATGATGATGACTTGTGATTTTTTATACATGATGCAAGATTATGAAACTATGACACATTTTTTATTTTTTACTGAGTCAATTTGTTTTCTTTAAAATCATCAAATTTATGAAGATTTAGATTTTTTTTTTACAATGGATGGCACAAATTATAAAGTCAAATGTTCAAACTTGTGCGCTTAACATTTTCTTTTGAAACACTAGTGTATGCATGCTTGAAACCAGAGGCTAATCAAAGGGGCAAGAAAGTTGTTTATAAGGTTTTGGAGGAGACTGAGATGGCTACTTGGGCACATCATTCCTCATACAATCATCAATGTAGATGCAATATGTGAAATATGAGATACCAAAATAGTCGCCCCAGTTTGGTGTTTGGGAAAATGAGTATGAGGGTATAGATCAAGAATGTGAGAGTGAACAAAATTCATTTGATACTCACAAAATTGCCCCAATTTTGATGGTATGGGTTTACGAAAGCCTGGGCGAACCAAGATCACGCAAGACCTAATAGAATGCCCTAGTCTTAGGTATTAGCTTTTGAATGTACAGATGAAAAATTTGTGAGATTAGCAAAGTTGTCCCCATTTTGAATGGGCAAAAATATATGAAACTCCCAAAGTAGCCCCAGTTTTGGAGAATGGGTGAAAAATTCATGTAAAACCTATAAAGTTGCCCCTAGTTTGGGGATCAGGGGAAGAGTTTGAATGTTATATGAATTTTGTTCAAAAAGTGGTAATGGAAATGCAAATGATTGGCTAAAAGGATTGCCCCAATTTGCTTGATTTTCCTTTGCATGACTTCAACCAATAGGGAGTTCCAATCTTCCGAAGACATTTTTACTCTTTCATTTTTTTAACCGCATTGTTAGTCATTTTGTCTTGTCTCAAAATTAAGCTTTATGAAAATTTGAGCGATCATCATCCAATCTGTGTGGACCTTTATTTGGTTTGTAATGTGGCTTCGGTTGAAGGGTTTTGAAAGAAAGGGTATAAAGGCTCAAATAATTATTTGTGGGTTATTTGAAACAAGAGTTATCATCTACATTTTCTATCAGCTATTCGTCAAACTTTTTGACTACTTGCTATTTCTCAAATTCCTTCTTTATTTATCATCACTTTGTGATTCTTTCTATTTTTGCATAGCTTTTCTTTCGATCATTGAGCGTTTTTCTGTTTGATGATGAGTTGACTAATAGTCTGATGATAACTCTTATTTGGGTAAATTTGAAAAAGAATTTGTTAGGGCTCAAATGGGGTATCAATGGATATATTTTTTTTTACTTTTTTGTTTTTGGATGAAGAAAGATGGCCACACGTCATTTTAAAATTTTGATTGCTTTATTTTTACAAGATTAATTAGGAGACAAAATTAGATGACCTCAACACGAGTCATTATTTTTTTCTTTTTTTTTTGTCTAAACGGATTCAAGGATCTCCCAAGTGACAGCGAGGATAATCCTGAAATGGAAAATCTGCCCCAGTGTAGAACTCGTGTTCATTATGGACTTAAATAGCATGACTAAGGTCAATCCTTAGTTTAATGAAGACTGGAGGATGGATGTTTTCAAGCAATACACACAATGATATTTTAATAGAAAATGTGATATAGTCAATTGACCATAGAAAATATGACATAGAAAACCAAATTGACATTTATAAGATACTTACTATATATTTGCTTCCCTCAAGGCCACTTGAGAATGCACAACAACAAAAACCATTTCACGTGTACCAATTCATGGATTGAAGAAATATTTATGCAAATTAGTAATACCTGTCAAATATTTGTCCAGATGGGATAATTGCAACATAGTTAGAGGCCACCTGTAATTATATTTCATTAGTCAAAGAGGCATGTGGAAATGAAGACAATCTTGGTATATTGAGAAAAATATCATCTACTGACCGAGGACTTTACTACTGACAGAAAGTGGAGGCTCCATACATACTTCCTCATAAATCTCCATGCAAAAAAAAAAAATAACAATAACATTTCCTTCAGTTAAAAAACCTTTTACAGTGTTGTATCATTCCCAAAATTTAGACTATTTTTCAATCATTCAAAAAACCCTAAATTTCTTTCAGTTCAAAAAAAAATTAATAACATTTTTTTCGGTTCAAAAACCTTTTACAGTGTTATACCATTCCCAAAATTCATACGATTTTTCAATCATTCAAAAAACCCTAAATCTCAATGAAAAACATTAAAAAAAAATTAATAACATTTCTTTCAGCTCAAAATCTTTTACAGTGTTGTTCGGCAAGTGTACCGAATCGTACAAGTAATATAAAATGGTAAGACCATGTATCGTGTCCCAAGAGACTCTCGGCACTAGACAGTGATAACTCGATTAATTAAGACTTAAAAGTAACGAAATCATTGGTTTAGAATGCAAATACAAAAAATTAAATATGAATGCAGTTTTGATCAATTGAAGAGTAGCACAACGATGAACGGATGAGGTTTAGGTTATGAGATGAATATGTTGTTGGGGTTAAATTTCACCAAGTTTACTCTCATGTATATAAGAATTCTTCTTCTTTCATTAAAGCCAACATCACTCACTAAATTACTTAAAACCCGATCCCTCGGTGAAGAAAACCTATCATTAATAACTAGTTCATACGATTCCTAGCATTCCTAATAATTAATTCTGAAGATCAAGAGCTTAACATGACCAAGACTCATACCCCCATCCCTGGGCAATACTACTCTTGGGAATAATTCTACAAGAACCTGAACTGCAAGGAACCTCCCGACACTCATGCAATTCATACATCACGCTATGAATGAGTTAAACAGAGCGAGCATTGATCACAGAAGAATTACCCTAACAGTTAATGAAAGAAGCATAAATTAGTAAGAATCAATTCAAATACATGAGAGTTCACAAGGTTACATCATCCCCCAACAACAAATAAAAGTTAGTTCTCCATTGTCATGGTGAAACTAGATGTAAATGGAGAAGACTGAGATAGAAAATCCCTAAAAGTTGAAGATGGAAGCTCCCGCATCCAAATATGCCTTCAAAGAGTGGAAGAGTGTGTTGTTGCGCCTCCTTTGCCCTAGATACAAAACTTAAGGCATCTGGGTCCTTTAAATAAAGTGGAATCAAAACAGAAACAAAGCCTAGGCCCATCTGGCTGGCGCTCAGCGCCCCAATTAGGGCGCCTAGGCGTGCTGCGATACTAAAGCTGGTGCTCAACTTCACTTGGAGGGCAAGCAGGTGTGGTTCTTTAGGAAAAGAGGCGCTCAGCGCCCTAAAAAGGGTGCCAAGGCGGTGTGCGATAGGCTTTGGCGCTGAGGGCTCCAAAAAGGGCGCTCAAGCTTCGGGCCTTCCTACTTTCTAGTGGTTTTTTAGCTCTTTCTGAGCTCCATCTCCATGGCACTTCAGCTCTACCTCCATATTATCTCATTTCCTGCCAAAACAAGGGAATTTAGTCATAAAATCATCAAGTTCAACCTTAACTCTCTTATTCACACAACTTAAAAGAAAAACATGATTTCAAACAAGTTTCTAAGTAGAAAAGGGTGCATTTAGTGTCAAAATCACATCACAGATAACAGTATTTTGAATCGTTATCCAGTGTTATATCAAAAACTCAAGAGTAAAACCCTAAATTTTTTCCCTTATAAACAATGAAACCCTAAATTTATTTTCGTTCCCCATTCTACTACAAAATAAAAAAGGAAAGGTAAAAGTTACCAGCAATGTAAGGGCAATAGGAAGGCACAAGGGACAATGAAGCCAAACCTTCTCCTTATACTCCTGCACACTTGTCCAGAGAAGCTTCATTGAGCCCAGAAAGAAAACTTTCCACACGAGCTCCAATCCTATGGCGTGGTGGCAGGAAGTGAAGAACAACGAAAAGTGAACTTAGAGATTACAGGAAGAGAAGAAGAACACAACGTTTTGACAAGAATGAAAAAAGAGAAGAAAAAGGATATTAGAAAGGCAGAGAAACATGCGAAGTGAAGTAGGGTTCGATTTCGCTGAAGTAAGAATTGGGGAAATTTAATTTTTTTTAGAAAAGTTACTGTGGTTTATCTGAGAGACCGCCAACAAGTATTTAAAAAAGTAAAAATTTAAAACTTAGTTGCGATTTTAACAAAACGCTGACAATTAAGGAGGTTCTAGAAAATATAATTTAAGGGGGTTTCGTCGGGAATTTAAGGAGGATCTAAAAAACGCCGGCACTAAACCCCTCTTAACTTATATTATTTTTGTAGAGATATAATCTTACTTAATACCACAACGATTAAGCTTATAAGAATCTAAATTATCACAAGAAATTGAATCAATTTAATAATTATATGATCGAATAATGGAAACCACTAAGTGAATTAATTATGCAAAGTAAAATGGGCAACCCACCATAATTGTCTCAGTTTAATATATATTAAATTAAAAAATATCTAATTATGTCTAACCATTATAACTCAAATTATGCAATTTGCTTGAATAAGTTAGACATGGACCAAACCTCTTTACTCAAACTATAAGCACCAAACCTAAATGCACATATAGAATTGAACCCAACCCATTAAAGAATCTGAAATCCCATTCTCAAAGTAATCAAAATGATGGAAAAGAAACCTAGGAACGCATTTGCTCAACCAAACATCAACTAAATGAACCAAGCGAAAACATAGGAGACCCCTACTTCACGATTAATTGCTACAGCCAACACCCAATATATATTTCAAATATAAAAATAATGGTTTAAAGAAGACGAATGCGCAATGAAACTACCAACAAAGAGATTCAATCAGGAGGTCAAGGTTCACAAGAATCTACTAGAAATGGTGATGGGCGTTCTCCAATTTAGGTTTTCTGATTCTGCATGGGAAGGTGATGTTCACATCAGTCATCATTAGGGTTTTGAGTTTTGGCTTTCCTTCCATTTTCAATTTCTTTTCATTTCCCTTTTTCAAGCCTTTCATATTATTATCACTTTGTGATTTTAATTTGTATTTCTAAATCTTGGCTTCGCATATTCTTTTGAATTACTTTCACTAGTGCATAAAAGGCTTATAACGTCACATGTTAGACGTCCGACCCTAAAATATCCAAAGTAAAAAATGACCGATGGGACTTCTGTAAATAAGTTAATGTTGTAGACGTCCGACAGGGTGGTCCCCGACGTCTATATTGACGAAAACGTCATCTCCTCCCAGTCTGACGCCAAAATGTGATAGAAAATAATTTTTTACAACTCTTACACGTCTGACGGGAAAGACCCCGACGTCTAATGGTGTCAAAGAATAACAAAACTCATTTTATTTCGCAGTGTAGACGTCCGGGCCCCTATGCTGGACGTCTGATGTCTTTATACACGTCCGGGCCCCTATGTCAGACGCCTAATGACTTGAAAGGTAGGTGAAAAGGTGCCCTATTCCATTTGTTTAGACATCTGGGCCCCTATGTCAGACGTCTGATGTCTCTCTACATGTTCAGGCCCATATATTGGACGTGGATAGGCTCTGCCAAAAAAAAATTTTTAAATACACATAGACGTCGGGGCTCCCATATGTCGGACGTCTGATGGGGGAGGGCCCCAACGTCTAAGGCTATTTATTACACTTTGCGTGAACTCGGGGCAGTTACGCGCACTATTCATCATCTTCTTCCTCGCGTTTTCTCTCGCGGCTTTACATTTTTCAAGTTCGTTTTTTCTCTTTTGGACCATTTAAACTTATTTTTACTCCGATTAAATTAGTCTTTGATGAATTATCTTCCATTTGAACCGATTAAAATGAGTTTTCGCTGTGTTTTGGTGTAGTTTTGCTCATTTCCTTGGGCGGCGATTTCTTGCGTTCTTGGGCAGCGTTTTTTTTGTGTTTTCCACTCCTTCAATTCCTCCACTACGTTATTGGATTTTTGGTATGCATGTTTTTGGCATTTGGATATGCATGTTATTAACTTTCGAATATGCATGTTATTAACTTTCGAATTTGCATGTTGTTGGCTTTTGGATTTGCAGGTTGATGGCTTTTTGGATATATACATGTTATTGACTTTTGTGTATGCATGTTATTGGCTTTTGAATATGCACGTGATAAAGTTTTGTTGTGTTGATATGATTGGTATGTTAGATTATTAATACCTAATTGAGTGAAACTTAGTTCCCGTTTGAAATTTAACACAAATGATTAATCTTTTAATCGTTTGTATTAAATTTTGAATTGTTCGATTGGACAGTTTGGGAAAATTATTTTTCAGAATTTGCTATAACATGTACGTTGGAGTTTATGGATAAGATTGATAAATTTCGCTTCAGTATTTGTGTTGTTCTTTGGATGCATATTTGATTGTGGTCATCCTTGACTACTCTAATTTCGTGTATATCGGAGACCAATGCGAAATGCTGCTGAAATCTTATCAAATTTATGATGTAGACTTCTTTGCATGTGTCTTAGCAAATTATGAAAAATATTTTTTCTGAACGAGTAGGGCCTAACCTTGTGAGAGTTAAAAAATTGAAACTGATGAAGTATATTACGAACATAGTATGGATTGAAGCTAAATGAATGAATGTCAGATCAGTGAAGAGTATGAGAAGGGTGTTTCGGAGTTCTTGCAATATGTTAAACAAAATGCTAAGTCTACGAACGAGACATATTTTTTTCCTTGTGTTCGTTGTCTTAACCAAACACTCCAAGACTTAGGCAATATGCGTGACCATCTATTCATGTTCGGCATAATGAGAACTTACACCATTTGGACTTGACATGGAGAAGTACTAGACCAGCCTACCACGTCACGAGGAATATATTATGTGGAAGAATGGATGAGTGATCATTTAGAGGAGATGATACATGATGTTGGCGAAGATAATTTTGGAAGAACTAATTTGTATGATTCTCTTAAACATGATTCAGAGCAACTGTTGTTTCCAGGATGCCCCAACTTTACACGTTTCTCTGTAACTTTGAAGTTGTTTAGTTTAAAAGCAAGGAATGAATGGACTGATAAAAGTTTCACAGAATTGTTGGAGTTGTTGAAGAAGATGCTTCCAGAAAATAATACTCTACCTATTCGTCATAACGAGTCCAAGAAAATTTTATGTCCAATGGGACTCAAATATCAAAAGATACATGTTTGTCCTAATGATTGTATTTTGTACATAAAGGAGTTTGCTTCGCTAAAGTATTGTCCAACGTGTAGTTTATCCCATTTTAAAAAGAAAAATGACAAAAACACTAGTGATGAAGGTAATGATGGTGCACCTGCTAAGGTGATGTGGTACTTGCCTATAATACCTAGGTTCAAACGTATGTTCTTTGTTAAAGAAGATGCAAAGAACCTTAAATGGCACGTTGCTGGAAGAAAGTGCATAATCTTCTTCGACACCCAGTTGATTCACCATAATGGAAGAAGATCGATGAAACATTTCCAGAATTTGGTGCAAATCCAAGAAACTTAAGACTTGCACTTGCAACTGATGGTATGAATCCTTATGGGAACTTAAGTAACAAACACAGTTCATGGCCAGTTATGTTAATGATATACAATCTTTCTCCATTGTTGTGCATGAAGAGCAAATATGTAATGTTGTCCATGATGATATCGGGTCCTAAACAACCTGGAAATGACATTGATGTTTACTTGAAACCTTTAATTGATGATTTGAAAATGTTGTGGGAAGAAGGGGTCGAAGTATTCAATTCAGATGTTCAAGAAACTTTTTGTTTGCGTGCAATGTTGTTTTGCACTATAAATGATTTCCCAGCATATGGAAACTTAAGCGGTTATAGTGTTAAAGGTCATTTTGCATGTCCCATTTGTGAAGAAAACACTAGTTACCTTCAATTGAAGCATGGTCAACAGACAATATATACAAGACATCAAAAATTTCTTCCTCCTAATCACCCTTACCGTAGATTGAAAAAAGCATTTAATGGAAGTGTTGAGGATGAGGTTGTGTGCAGACCTTGCAATGGTGAAGAAGTGTACAATGAAGTCAAAAACATTGACATTGTCTTCAGAAAACATCATAAAAGTACCTTTGCGAAAAACATTTGGAAGAAATTATCAATATTTTTTAATCTTCCGTATTGGTGTAAACTTGATGGTAGACATTGTATAGATGTCATGCACGTTGAAAAAATTGTTTGTGACAGTGTCATCGGAACTTTATTAGACGTGAAAGGGAAGACAAAAGACGGAATAAAAGCACAACAAGATTTGGCTGACATGGGAATCCCTTTTGAGTTACATCCACAGTTAATTGGAAGACGCACTTATCTGCCCCCAGCATGTTACACTCTTTCTAAAAAAAAAACAAAGTTTTTGTAGCTCTTTAAGAAGTGTGAAGGTTCCACAAGGTTATTCTTCAAATATTAGTAACCTTGTTGCTATGCAAGACTTAAAGTTAGTTGGTTTAAAGTCTCAAGATTGTCATGTATTGATGCAACAATTGTTACTGGTTGTTATTCGAGGGCATATTACCTGCTTCTGTTAGAGGTTTTCTGACACGTCTAAGTTGTTTATTTAATGCCATTTGCAAGAAAGTTGTTGACTCTCGAGGTTTAGATCAATTGGAAAATGAAGGAATAAGAATACTGTGTGAATTGGAGATGTATTTTCCACCTTCTTTTTTTGATATCATGGTTCATTTGATTGTTCATCTAGTCAGAGAAATTCGAATATGTGGACCGGTTTTCTTAAGGTGGATGTACCCTGTTGAAAGTGACATGAAAATCTTAAAGGGATATGTCAAGAATCAGTATCAACCAGAAGCTTCAATAATAGAGCGATACATTGCAGAAGAAGCCATTGAATTTTGTTCAAGTTATATGCCAAGTTGTGAACCAGTGGGTTTTCCTAAGAGCAGACATGAAGGAAAATATGAAGGTAAGGGTGTTCGAGGTGTGAGAATTGAGTGTGTTAGTAGAAAAGAAGTTGATCGAGCTCATTTGTACATCTTAAACAACATTGTTGATGTGATTCCTTACATTTCTGAACAAGTTAATGAAATAAAGGTAGCATACCCAAGAATGAGTGAAAAATGGCATCTTAATGAACATGTCAAAACCTTCTTACAATGGTTTAAGAAAAAGATTTATGCGACTCTAGATATTTCTGAAATTCTATTGAGGCTATCTCGCGAGCCGAACACAGATGTCATTACATATGGTGGGTACTATATAAACAATATTCCTTTTCAGAGAAAGGTAGAAGATGACAAAAGTAGAGCTCAAAATAGTGGGGTTACACTACAAGCTAAGGCTGTGCACTTTGCTAGTTCTAAAGACAAAAAATCCAATCACAACATCCATGAGTTATTTTGGAATAATACAAGAAATATAGGAAGTTGATTATGTCAGTTTTAGAGTCCCAGTTTTCAAGTGTAAATGGGTTGATATAAATTCTGGTGTCATGACAGATAACTTTTGTTTCACATTGGTGGACCTTAACAAGATGAATTACATTGATGAACCATTTATTATGGCTAGTCAAGCAAGACAAATATTCTACGTATATGATCCAACAAATCAAAAATGGTTAGTGGTTTTGGAAGGAAAAAACATGCACGGCTATGATGATGAAGATTCTCTTGATATACTTGAGACAACATCTGTTGCATCAAGACCCATTGAAGACAAGGTCGATGACGTAGCCGATGACATCCATGCAATTCGTAGTGATCACAATAAAGGGATATGGGAGAAAAATAATATCTTCATAGGTTTTCTAATATATTTTTTTAGTGACTTTAAATGTTGTTTTATTTATCATATTTGATGTATTACTAACCTTGTATATATTTTGCAGGTATGTCGACCTCAGGATCAGGACGTCATCGATCTGTCACACGATTGCCAGAAGTGACATCCGAACGAGTTGATGGCAAGAGGAGACATGTTGACATTCATCCCAGATCAACTGTGTCATCAGGGCCAAATTGATAACGGTTGAAAATACTGTTATCTGTGATGTAATTTTGATACTAAATGCACCCTTTGCTGCTTATAAACATGCTTGATATCATGTTTTTCTGTTAAGTTGTATGAATAAGAGAGTTGAGGTTGAATTTTGATGAATTTATGACTAAATTCCCTTGTTTTGGCAGGAAATGAGATAATACGGAAAGTAGAGATGAAGTGCCAAGGAGATGGAGCTCAGAAAGGCCTAGAAAAGAACTAGAAGGGAAGAATGCTCGAAGCTTGGGCGCCCTTTTTGGAGGCTTAAGCGTAGAAGAGTGTCGCTCACCGCCTGGGCACCCCTTTTTGAGGCTTAAGCGCCAAGAACCACCGCTCACCGCCCGGCGCCCTAAGTGGGGCGCTTGAGCGCCAGCGACATGGGCCTGGGCCTTGTTCCTATTCTGTTTTCGCTCTATTTAAAGGACCCAGACGCCCTAGGTTTTGTATCTTTGGCAGGAGGAGCGCAGCAACACACTCTTTCACCCTTTGGAGGCGGATTTGGATGCGGGAACTTCCATCTTCTATTTTTAAGGTGAAATTTGTTTTGTTATTGTACTTTGCTTGAATGAACTACACTTCTTTGGTTCAACTATGTTGTGTTTTGTGATAAGTATTGCTTTGTGATGCTCTAGTATATTGATTGATATTGAGATGATGCATGATGTGCTAATATACAGGTGATGACTCACAGTGTATGAAACATGTGCTTGAGGTAAAACATGATTGAGATACTAAGCAAGATGTTTTTCTGAATTCTGGGACTTGTGAGTTTACTTGTGTGAGATTTGGGCTTCAGATTTTTTTGTGAATAATTGCTATTACTTTGGAAGCATGAATGATTTTGTCCAAATTTTCTGTGATTGAACTACTTGCTTGCAGATTTCATATGATGAAGGCCATCTTTTGTTGTCCCTTATTCTTTTAGCCTTCACATGAATTTTTGCCAACTGAAAAGAGAATAAATTGTTCTAACCTTTCAACCTTGAGCCTTATGTATGTTTGAAAAACCTTTTTTTGAAAATCTTTACCTTGAGTTTAGTTGAGAACATTTGATGAGGTATTGATAAAGGTTCAAGTTTGGGGTTAATGGAAAAATTGAAAAGAAAAAGCATTGAGCTAAGCAGTGAATACATGAAAAGCAAAAGCAAAAGAAAAAGAAAGATGAAAAGAAAAGAAAAGAAAAGCTCAATGCAAGGGAAAGCTGGGAAAAAGAAAGAGAGTTTGTGCTTGAATGATGAAATCATAAATGTCTCTCTTAACTCAAGGATTTTGCTAACCAGAAAAATCAATTTCCTTCTTAGCCCAGCCAAGTTACGAGCCATGAAAAACCCTTGTGATGACAACTTGCTTGTGACTATGTTTGATTGTGGCTAAATGAAAGGCAAAGTTAATTTGTGTGACATTGTGATAACAAAGTAAAAAAGTCACCAACACCTCACTATACACCTTTGAGTTGAGTGATACACTTTTGAGTGCTTGAGTCATACACTTTTGAGTGCTTGAGTGAAACACTTTCCTTGGTGAGGAGTATTTCTTTGAATTTCTGATTACATTTTTGCTTGGTCGATTGATCATTCTTAAGTATATGAGAATCACATTGATTATGATTGAATTAAGGCATCTATACATCTTGACTAACATCTGTATGTTGAGTTGATAAAAGTGATTTCTTGCCCTGGAAGAAAAAGTTTTTGAAAAATGTTGAGTCATTGTAGTGATTATTTTGAAAAGCTGAGTCACAATCTGTTTTGCTTGAGGACAAGCAAATTTCTAAGTTTAGGGTTGTGATAAAGGTTGAAAATACTGTTATCTATGATGTAATTTTGACACTAAATGCACCATTTTCTACTTAGAAACTTGCTTGGAATCATGTTTTTCTGTTAAGTTTTGTGAATAACAGAGTTGAGGTTGAACTTAATGATTTTATGACTAAATTCCCTTGTTTTAGTAGGTTAATGAAGTGATTTGGAAGAGGAGTCAAAGTATGAAGGATTCAGAACTCAAGGAGCGAGCAAAACTGTAGAAAAAGAAAAAAAAAACGCAATGCTGAAAAAATCCGCGAGGCTTGGGTGACACTCAGGGGGCGTGAGCGCCAGAAGTGCACCGCACACCGCTTGGGCGCCCCTTTTGGGCGCTTAAGCCCTAGAAAGTATCGTTCGACACCCGGACCTTGTTTCTATTTTGCTTCGACTCTATTTAAAGGACCCAGACGTCCTAGGTTTTGTATCTTTGGTAGAGGGAGCGCATCAACACACTCTTTAAGTCTCTAGAGGCGGATTTGGATGCAAGATCTTCCATATTCTACTTTTAGGGTTTTTCTATCTCATTCTTCTCCATTATTCATCTAGTTTCACCATGTCTATGATGACCTAAACTCTATTTTTTCTTGGGGGATGATGTAACCTTGTGAACTCTCATGTATTTGAATTGACTCTTAATAATATATGCTTTTTCATTAATTGTTAGAGTAATTTATCTGTTACAACGCTTGCTTTATTTAACGCATTCAATAGCATGACTTATGAATTACATGAGTGTCGTTAGGTTCCTTACAATTCAGGTTCTTGTTGAATTACTCCCAAGAGTAATATTTCTCACGGATGAGGGTATGAGTCTTGGTCGTCTTAAAGCTCTTGATCTGCTGATAACAGTTGAAAAACTGTTATTTTCATGCTTAAATTTGATACTAAAAGCAACCTTTAACACTTAGAAACTAGCTTGAAATCATGTTTTTGGTTATATTTTCATAAATAAGAGAGCTGGACAGGTTTATGCTTGATTTCAGTGTTTTATGCAGGTTTTAAGGTGAATTTGGTGAAAGAAGTGAAGAAGAACAGAAAGGGAATCAGAAAAGACATCAAAAAGTGCAAAATGAGAAGCCGCAACCACCGCTCAGCGGTAGTTTACTGCTGAGCGGCACTCAGAAACCCACGTTAGCTCCGCTGAGGGGTGAAATGGCCGCTGAGGGGAAGAATTGAGCTCGCGCACTTACCGCTGAGCGACACTATTTTGGGCTTGAGCCTAATTTTCTGTATTTTACGAATAGTATATAAGCTTTAGGTTTTCCTAGGGTTTGTATCTTTGGCTGGGACGAAGCAAACACTCTCTTTTCCACCCCTTTGAAGGAAGATCTTGGATGCTCAGGCTACCTCTCTACCTTTCTAGGGTTTTATCTTTCATTCTTTCATTATTATTCATCTAGATTCACCATGAATATGGTGAACTAAACCTTGTATTGTTGTTGGGGGATCAATGTAATCTTGTGAAACTCTCATATATGGAATCTGTGTTTAAAAATCTTATTTGAGATACATGCTTTCTTTGATTAATTGTTAGGGTTTTTCCTCTTTGGTCAAAGCATGCAGTGTTTAACTCATTCATTGTCATGATCATTGATTTTGTCGATATGGGAACGTACGGGGAAGTCTAGATCCGGGGAATTTCTCCCAATAGTATATTGGTTGCCTTTAAACTCCTGCACTTCAGAACTAATTACTAGGAATGCTAGGAATTGTATGAACTTGTAATTAAGGATAGGCCTTCTTGACAAGGTAATTTAGAGAGTGACATTAACATTGATGAAAAGATTGATGAATTCCTAAAATATATGAGAGTGGATAAGATGAAATTGATAACCCCAACAACATACTCATCCATATAATTCATTACGTGTTTGTTTTACTCTTTTTGCCATTGATCACACTCATGCATACATGTTTAATTACTGTCTTTTGCATTAAAAACCTACAATCAATCGTTCACAAGTCTTAAATAATCAACAAATCAGATAACTAACTAGGCCGTGAGTCCTTTGGGAAAACGATACTTGGTCTTACCGAGTTTATTACTTGATACGATTCGGTCACACTTGCCGATTGTTAAACAAGTTTGTGGCGCCGTTTTCGGTGTTCATAAATTTCTCATCATCTGCACATTTGATTACTAGGAATGCTAGGAATTGCATGAACTAGTGATTAAGGATAGGCTCATTTCGCCAAGGGATCGGGTTTAAGTGATTTAGTGAGTGACGCTAACATTAATGCATAAAGAAGAATTCTTACATACATGAGAGGGAACTTGGCGAAATCTAATCCCAACAACATACTCATCTCATTTTAAACAACATTCGTTCATCATTGTGCTACTCTGCTATCGATCAACTTGCATTAATATCTAATTTTCTGTTTTTGCATTTGAAACCAATGATCTCGTTTTCTTTAAGTCTTAATTAATCAAGTTATCACACGAATGTCTAGTGTCGAGAGTCTCTTGGGACACGATACTTGGTCTTACCATTTTATATTACTTGTGTGATTCGGTACACTTGTCGGTCCATCAACACAAATACTGATAGGTTTAGGAGTTATTTGGGTGTGTTAGCAAAAACCCATGTGTCTATCCTTCTTAATTCTTGGGATGACGTCCCAAAGGTCGACAAGAACCTTTTATGGCAAGATATTCAGGTATGTATACTTAAAAGAAATTTGATATACTTTTTTTCTCTTATAGGTTTATGTCATTAACATGTTATTTATTTTAAACAGCAAAATTATTCCAAACACTACTCAGCTTAGAAAGAAAGTGTTGTCCCATGTAACGACCAAATGGAGGGATTTCAAGACAAGACTAACACGTGTATATGTCTTTGGAGACAGACAACATGAGAATCCATGGGAACACTACAATTTCACACAGGAGGAGTGGATGCAGTTTTGTGCAACTAGAGAGTCTGCCGACTGGCAGGTTTGTCTCTTAACATCTACAGAGTCTTTAGTTAATGCATTTTATTATGATTTTACACTTATGAATATAAATGGTTTCACAACATAAAAGGTTAGCCGCCCAAGAAAGGCAAAGGCTAAATGATGCACCACACATACTATCACGAGGTGGTTATGCAAAACTTGAGAAGAAGATGAGGAAGACTCGAGGGGAGGCCTTAGGACTTGAGTCCCCCGACCTAGCAACTACACCTGCTAGGTACAAGCTATGGAAGGCTGCTCGATCTAAATTTGAGGGGAAAATGACATCTTCCTCAGTTGCCTTGATCTCACAAAAAATTGTAAGTTCAAACCAAAGCATTGTTTGATTGTGTATTTATCATCGCATGTATTTTATGTAACAAAGATTTTTTTATATGCAGGATGAGTTGGTTGAGTAGCAAACTCAGAGAACATTTGTTGGCCAAGATAGGGACGACATTCTAACAATGGCCATTGGAAAGCCCGAGCACGCAAGACGTGTACGTGGAGTTCCTGGGGCGATTGGTCTTCGTGACTACTTTGGCCCTGCACAAAAAAACACTCAATCCATGAGTTAGGAGGCACTGAGGAAGATGGATCTACAGTGGGAGGAAAGGCTCAACCAAAGCATGAGATCAATGGAGTAACTACAAGAACAAAAAGAAATTCAAAGAGCGCTTGAAGAGAAGTTGCATTCCATGACGCAGTCCACCATGGGGTTGCCCACTGAAGCTCCCACACCACTTAGGGTCAGCACTAGGGGATCATTCTCTACTGTAGACCCTACTGAGTGTAGTGGTCAGTATGAGTTGTTGGTTGATGGGGATCCCCCATGAATTGTGGCTGTCGGACGAGTACTTGAGGGAGGGAAGATTGTTCATGGTGTTCCCCTGTTACCCTACCACGTGCATGTGACGATTGACGAGGTTTGGGATCCCCAAGCTCAGGTGCCTGTACCCACTTCAGAAATTCATTTTGTGGGGGAGGCCATAGGAACATTTATAGCCTGGCCTAAAGCATTGATCATGTCACACATTGCTACACCACAGGTATAATATTTTTATTATTAGTCTTTGTATGTTAAATTTAAAAATATTTATTGATAACTTTGAAATTTTTATGTTCAGTTCATACGTCCCCAGAAGCAGCTGATGCATGAGCCAGTCATAGATGAAGATGATGACCTGATGATGACCTGGCTGAAGCAGAGGATGATCCTCTAGCAAAGCTCATGATAAAATTACCCAAGTTTAACAGAGGACTAGTAGAAGTGTACTAGGATAATAGAGTATTTGGCATCCCCCATGTCCCAGTATATATCACATTCAATGATGCACTAGACATCATTGGGGGAGACAAGATGTTGAATATTTCCATCCTTCAACTATGGTGCATGTAAGATAGTTAATTTTGTCTTCCATATTAAACTTATTTACATTCTTAGTTTCTAACAACTTAAATTTGTTGTTTTAGGTACATGGACACAATCATTCTGGACCAAGGTCGGTCTTCCATGTATGGATTCTTTGAACCTGAGACCATCCAACCTTCTGGTAACACAATTGAGAGCAAACAAAAGTATGTGGAAACATGGATGGTTGAGTCAAACAGAGACATATACTTTGTGCCATACATTGATGGGTATGGGTTGCTTTATGTAAAATTTCATTAAAGTTTTCTTAATTAGTTTACTAACTATTTATGAATCATGATAGGTCTCGCTGGCAGCTGATGCTCATCATTCCCAAACAATGTAAAATTGTATGGTGTTGTTCGCTGCACAGGAAGATGAAAAATGACTTGAGAAACATGCTTCAAGGGTAAGTGTTTCTCTTTTTATGTTTCAAATTCATTTTGACCTTCAATTTTTATGATAAATATAGTTATATTAATATTACCTTGTGTTTTCAGGTGTGGTTTTATTGCAAAAATAAATCAATTTCTTAAAAAAAGAATACCCATTAATCGTCTGTTAATGCCACATCAAACGTTTATAGATGTCTGTCAGTGTATACAGAGACGTCCAATGAATTACAGAGGCCAAACTCATTCCAGGGTCTTAGACGTCCGACTTATACAGTCAAACGTCTATATAGATGTCTGACCTGTACAATCAGACGTCTCATCAATGTCACCCATATAGACGTTGGGTAGGGGTCGGACGTAAAAAGCCCAAAATAACAGACGTCTAAAGTGATTTCTGCACTAGTGTTTCTCTTTTAATTAATTCCTTGTAATACCCTTAATATGATTTCAAGCTAATTTTTTTTCATGTTGAGGATCCTTATCTAGGGTACTTACAAATAAATTATTATTTTTGGCTGAAATAGGGACAATGGAAATATTATTTCTATTGGAAACCTCTGTTTAGCTATTCGTCTGAGTATGGTAGCTTGTTGCCACTCGATGACGAACACCATAATTCTCTAAAAGCTTTTGATTTTACATTATAAAAGTGAGGTTCCATCGGTGATTAACACCTTTCTTTTTCTTTTTTCTTTTTTTCTTTTTTTTCTCTTTCTTATTTTCTTTTTTTTTTCCTTTTATTCACTTCATCTTTATTCTTTTCATCTCTACTACGATTTCATCATCAAACTCTTCTTCTTCTTGATAATCTTTTTTATCTCTTCTTCCTCATTAATTTCTTTAGAGCCTAGTCTCACTTCTTTAACATTTCTCGTGACTATCGCTTTGCATTGCTCTTTTGGACTGATTAGGTATTTACAGATAATGGTCCTCCTTCGTTGGTCTAAAAATTGTTTTGCTAATTGCCCCACTTGTACCTTTAAATTCTTAATAGAAGCATCAATGTTTATTTGATTTTGTAGTGAACAATTGAAGAGTTTCCTACAATGGTGGGTATTGTTAAAGAGTATCTTAATAGGTTTGTTGTGCGTTCATAAAACGATGGGTATTGTTGAGAGGCATTTCTACTACTTGTGGCCCATTGCTCTTGCCTTCCTCCTTGGTTGGTATTGCTTCCTCTCCACCCTTGAATGAATTAGAGAAAGGTTGTTGAAGAAATTTTGACGTCCTTGGTACCCTATATAATGTATCTCTTCACAACCACCAGGAGCTTGGCAATATCCATTAGGGTGGTCACCTCCACAAAAGTCACATCTTATCACTTGTTGTGACAATTAGGCATTAACTTGCATGGCTTGCAACTATTGAGGCAACCTAGCCATGTGTTGGTTTAGGAATTCCATATGTTGAGAGAGAAGTTTGTTTTCAGTAAGCAGAGCATCATGAGCATTAAACTTTAGGACTCCTCTATTTTGTGTCGGTGTCCTCCCATGTTGGCTTTGCAAGTCGGTGGAAGCCATGTTTTCAATGATAGTAATGGATTCTTTAGTAGTCTTGAATAATACTAACCCACCAAATGACATGTCTAATATCATCTTCATTTGTGGTTGCAATCTATTGTAGAAAGTTTTCACTTTCATTTCTCGGTTGAAACCATGGCTGGGGCACTTTCTCAACAAAATTGTAAATCTCTCCCAAGCTTCACATAATAGTTCCTCAACTCCTTGAACAAATGTATAACAACTAAAGCTTTGGCCTTAGTACTCTTGAATAGAGGGAAAAATCAATCCAAAAATTTATATTTCATATCCTAACAACTAGTTAAACTTTGGTTAGGCTGAGATTGAAGCCAAGCCTTAGCCTTTCTAGTTAGAGAAAATGGGAACAATCTCATGTATGTGATGGAATCCTAAACTCAAAATGTATGGAGAAAGTGTTCTTAAAAACTCTCCACAAAAGTTAAAAGTCAATCTCCTAAAACATGGGTGAAACTTTGTTTTTATATATTGTCTATGGTTATGTTCAATAGTGTTAGCATAAAGCAGTAGAAGAGAAGTTTTGATGATGTCTCAAAGTCGAGTCTCGAAGTCGAGTTTCAAGTGCTCAAGTTGTAAGAAGATCTTCTTGAGAACTTCTTTTATGCTAAAGCATTTGTAATTTAGTAGATTTTCGTAAGGGTGTGGTTTATCTTTGATTCTATGTATTGTTTGCCTTATATTGCGTTAAAATTTGTTTTGAATCATAAAACCTCATTTTGCACTCAAGACAATCAATTATCATCTTATAATAATCGATTATCAGTACTCAATTATGGCTTGCCATAATCGATTATCATGATCAATTATGAAAAATTTTAAGCAAGTTTTTTACTGTTGTGCATTCATTAAATGCATAAACGATTACCATAAGTAGATAATCAATTATTACACGTTAAATAGTTGACAATGAATTTTTAGAGGTATCCTTGAGTGAGGTCTCTATAAATTATATTGGGACTCTCATTCTAAAATACGAAATAGTTGAATTTCGAAAAGCTTATCTCTTTTATTGTATGTTGTGATAAGTGTGTTCTAGAGTTTGAGAAACCCTTATGCTTTCGCTTTGAGAACTTGGTGTTGGCATAGAGCGAAAACTTCAGGAGAGTTGTGACTAAGTGTTGTTGCTCTTGTTGATCAGTTAAAGAATGTCATCCTTTGTGAAGATTCAAAGGAGGTGCTCAACTTTCGTGAAGCATTTAGAGGAGGTGTTCATCCATTGTGGGTTTCGAAAGAAGAGAGTTTCATCTCTTGGGGTAACAAGAGAGGTGCTTGTAACAGTTTGTTGGTTTTTGATGATGAAGCGTTAATTCTCGTTTGAGATTAACAATTGGACGTAGGATATGTGTGATCCAAACCAGTATAAAAATCACCTATGCAATTTTCTCTCTTCCTTACTCTTTTATTTGTTTAAACTGTTGTTAAGGAATTTATATTTTATGAGAAAATTATTAAAGGTATTATTTTTTATAAGAAACCAATTCACCCCTCTTGCCTTCTTGGTTTGTTGTACACGCTAACCATCTGATGTACGACTCTAACAATTCGTATCAGAGCTTGCTTTAATAGTAATTCAAAATGACGGGGCAACATCAATCCTTTGTTGAGGGTACCTTTATTTATAGACCTCCATTATTTACTGGGAAAAACTATGTTTTTTGGAAAATGAGAATGCATATTGATTTTGGGAATTGTCACAAATGGTCTTTTTTGTTCCTATTGTGTTTATTAACAATTTGCAAGAACCCAAACCGCGAGAACAATGGAATGTTGATGATAAAAGAAGATCCCAACAGGACAAAAGGGCTCGTAACATAATATCATCTTCTTTAACTTTTGGTGAGTTTTACAGGATATCAACCTGTAATAATGCTTAAGAGATGTGGGAGATTGATAACGGTTTAAAATACCGTTATCTGTGATGTAATTTTGATACTAAATGCACCCCTTTTGACTTAGAAACTTGCTTTAACTCATGTTTTAGTTTTAGTTTTGTGAATAAGAGAGTTGAGGTTGAATTTGATGATTTTATGATTAATTCCCTTTGTTTTGATAGAAAATGAGTTAATACAGGAAGCAGAGATGAAGAGCTAAGGAGTTAGAGCTCAGAAAGGCCTGGAAAAGCACCTGAAGCAAGGAAAATACGAAGCTTGGAGCCCTGTAGAGAAGCTCAGGCGCACAAAATCGACGTCGGACCCCGAAGCCTGGGCGTCCAAACTGGAGGCTCAAGCCCTACAAAAAATGACATCCACCACCCGGGCGCCCTAAATGGGGCGCTTGAAAGTCGTGTTTCGCGGGTCAAGCCTAGTTCTTGCTCTTTTCCGACTCTATTTAAAGGATCCAGACGCTCTAGGTTTGATATCTTTGGCTGGAGCAACACAACAACACACTCTTCTACTCTCTAAAGGCGGATCTGGAGGCGGGAGCTTCCTCTTCTACTCTTAGGGTTTCACTATCTCATGCTTTTCCATTATTCATATAGTTTCTTCATGTCTATGGAGAACTAAACTCTATTTGTTGTTGGGGAATGATGTAACCTTGTGAACTCTCATGTATTTGAGTTGATTCTTAATTTATATCATTTTTCATTAATTATTAGGGAATTCATCTGTTTCAATGCTTGTTCTATTTAACTCATTTAGTAGCATGATTTATGAATTACATGAGTGTCGAGAGGTTCCTTACAATTCAGGTTCTTGTTGAATTCTCCCAAGAGTAATATTTCTTTGGGATGAAGGTATGAGTACTTGGTCGTCTTTGCTCTTGATCTTCAGACTTAATTTTCTAGGAAAGCTTGGAATTGCACGAACTAGGAATTAAGGCAGGCTTATTAAGCCGAGGGATCGAGTTCTAAGTAATTTAGTGAGTGACATTAATATTAATGTAAAAAGAAGAATTCTTATATACATGAGAGTAAACTTGGTGAAATCAAACCCTAACAACATACTCATCTCATTTTATAAACAACCTCCGTTCATCTTTGTGTCACTCTACTATTGATCAATTTGCATTCATATTTAATTTTATGTCTTTGCATTTGGAACCAACAATCTCTTTTTATTTAAGTCTTAATTAATTGAGTTATCACACAACTGTTTAGTGCCGATAGTCTTCAGGGATATGATACTTGGTCTTACCATTTTATATTACTTGTGCGATTCGGTACTCTTGTCGATCCATCAACAAGTTTTTGGTTTCGTCTCTGGAGATCAAAAATATTGTTAACAGAGATGCTGAGAGTCACCCATGAAGGAACTTATGATGTTAGGAGATTCAAAAGAAATACTCCAATCCATGAGATATTCCGCATGAAGCAGGAAAAAATAATTGTAGATGTTCAAAAGCGTTTCATGCATATAGTGAATTATTTCATTGGGTTAGGTAAGTCATTTAACAATGATGAATAAAATATAAAAATTCTTAAATCTTTGGATAGGACTTGGCAACCGAAGGTGACTGCCATCAGTGAGTCACAAAATCTAAGCACATATCAATGGATGCAATTTTTGGTAAGTTAAGATTACATGAACTGGATCTCAGGAGATTGAACGAAGATCAAGAGAAAGGAAAGAAAAAGACTCTCGCATTCAAATCTGAGATTGATAAAGGCAAAAATCTTAAAGAAGAAGATGACTGAGAAGAAGATGAAGAAAATATGGATCTCTATATTAAGAATTTTAACAAGTTCATGAAGTCTAAGGTGAAAGGAAGATTTAAACGCTGAAAGAAGGAGATTAAAGAATCATCTTAAAACTATCGTTGTTATGGTTGCAGAGAAAAAGGACATATGAAGGCAGATTGCCCAAACCCAAATAAGGGTGAAGAAAGAGGCCAAAAGAAAGTCTTCAAGAAGAAAAAGGCATATATTGCTTTGGAGGAAGATAATGAATCTACAACAAGCTCAAGCAACTCTAATGAGCAAGCCAACATATGTTTGATGGCAAACGATAACATCTCTGAGAGTCAAGTAAGTTCCTCTAGCGACTCTGAAAATTCAGATTATAGTGAGAGTGAATTACTTGACACATATAAAGAATTATTATTTTAATCAGAAAAATTAGATAATTCTCATAAGAAATTAAAGAAAGAATTTAAAGAATTAAAATCAAATTATGAAAATATTCTTAAAGAGAATAAAGATTTGAAGAATAAAATTTTATATTATGAGAAAGGTAAATTTGCTAAAAGTGATGAATGTATCTCATGTATAAATAAATAGAAGCATCTTGATAAAAACAACCAATGTTGAAAGCATTAATAATTCAAAAATAAAAAAGGTTGTTAAACATGTTCCTAAAAGTAATTATAATTACTATGATTATAATTATGGTAATAAAATTAAAAATGTTCCTAAATATAATTATAATTATCATGATTATAATTATAAAAATAAAAACAATTATGTTCATAATTATAATTAAAATTATAATCATAATTATAATTATAAAATTAAAAATAAAAATAAAAATAACAAAACCCATAAAATTTCGGTAGAAAAAGGAACTAATTATAGGAAACCAAATGTTGTTACATGTTTTTATATACATCAAATAAATGTAAAATAAAACATTATGATGTTCCTTGTGGAGAGTTTACTTGGGTTATAAAATAATTTAAATATTTGTCTAACTAACCCAAAGGATCCAATGGTTGGGTACGTAAAATAGATTGTTCTCTTTTATTTATTTTGCATATCAATTCTAAATCCAAGAAGTCCATGCAATACCTATGGTGGTTGCTCAAGGCACATGATAGGGGATATGAAGAAATTTTGTAACTTCCTAAAAAATGAACAAGGCTATGTCACATATGGTGACAACAACAAGGGAAAAATCCTTGGAGAAGGAGCCATAGGAAGTGCAAATACCTCGATGATAAAGGATGTATCTTTTGTAGAAGGTTTGAAGCACAATCTTCTCAGCATTACTCAATTATGTGACAAAGGTTTCAAAGTAACATTTGAACCCAATTATTGCACTATCCATGAAAAAGATTCTTCTGAAATTGCTTTGAAATGTATTAGACATGCAAATATTTATTGAATTGATTTAGAAAATGCATCTCAAAAAAATATTTCATATTAGTAGTAAAAGAAGAAAATTCATGGTTATGGCATAAGAGAGCTGCTCATATTCATATGCAACAATTGAGTAGACTCATATCTAAAGACTTAGTAATTGGTCTACCAAAACAAAATTTTATTAAAGACAAACTATGTGTTGCACGTCAAAAGGGTAAACAAATTAAATCATCTTTTAATTCGAAAAATATTGTTCCGAGTGAAAAACCCTTAGAACTCTTGCACATGGATTAATTTGATCTTTTAAGGATAAAAAGTTTTGGGGAAAATTATTATGCTTTAGTTATTGTTGATGACTATTCAAGATATACATGGACATTCTTTATTACTCTAAAGAGTGAAACTTTCAAAGTTTTCAAAAACTTTGCGAAACAAGTTCAAAATGAAAAAATATTTAAAAATTAAATCTATTCGTAGAGATCATGGAGGGGAATTTCAAAATGAATCATTTGAAAATTTTTATGAAGAACTTGGAATTTCTCATAACTTTTCTGCACCTAGAACTTCCCAACAAAAAAAGGGGTTGAAGAAAGAAAGAATAGATCTTTATAAGAACTTACAAGAACTTTATTAAATGAATCTAAAATTTCAAAACATTTTAGGGTTGACGCTGTTAGTACTGCTTGTTATGTTTTAAATAAAATGCTTATTCGTCCTATTTTAAAATGTACTCCTTATGAATTGTTTAAAAGTTGAAAGTCCAATGTTTCTCGTTTGAAAATATTTGGATGCAAATGTTTTGTTCTAAATAATGGAAAACAAAATTTGGGTAAATTTGATTCAAAATATGATGAAGCTATATTTCTTGGTTATTCTCTAACTAGTAAAGCATATTGAGTTTTTAATCAGAGAACTTTTGAAGTAGAAGAATCAATGCATATTGTATTGGATGAAATTGTGGACCTTGAGAGAAAACCTCTTGAGTTAAGTGAATCAAATACAGGTGAAGAAGACGACTTGCAGGAGACAACAATTGATGAGACAAATAATCAACATGAAGATTTAGCTAAGACATGGGAACAACCCCGAGGATTATCACCAGACAATGTTATTGGAGATGTCTCAAAAAAGGTAAGTACTCGTAGAAACTTAGCAAATTATTGCATGACTGTGCCTTTTGTTTCACCTTTAGAACCTAAGAACGTCAAGGAAGCTCTTGAAGATGATCAATGGTGTGTTGCAATGCAAGAAGAACTCAACCAATTTGAAAGGAATCAAGTGGGACTTAGTCCCTAGAGAAAACACTCATCAAGTGATAGGAACAAAATTGGTGTTCAGAAACAAACTAGACGAAGATGGAAACATCACTAAGAACAAAGCTAGGCTTATTGCAAAAGACTATAGTCAAGAAAAAAGTATTGGTTATGATGAAACATATGCTCCTGTTGCTAGGTTAGAGGCAATACGCCTACTTCTTGCTTATGCGTCTATTATGAAATTTAAATTATATCAAATGGATATTAAAAGTGTTTTCCTAAATGGTTATCTAAAAGAAGATGTATTTCTTGAACAACCACCTAGTTTTGAAGATTATAAATATATATCAACACTCAATTTTTTCCGGGTAAATAAAATTCATCACAAAAAACAAATAAATAAAAAACTAATAAAATAATAAAAAAAAATATTATTTGTTTTACTGTTTGCACACCCAAATTAAATTTTTAACCCTTAACCAATGACCCAAAATAATCTCACACTTTTTTACTTCCTCACCATCCTCTTTCTCTTATCACACCCGACTCTCCACATCCCCCTCCACATCACCTACATTTTTCATTTACTATTACATTTTTTATATATTTACTTTTTATTTAATTTTTTTCTAACTTTTCTATATTTTCCACTTACCTTTCTTTATTATATTTTATTTCACCTAATTTCTCCACTCACTTTTTATATTATTTCTTTCACTTATTTTCCACCTTAACTTTTACTATTAATATATTTTATTTCTCCTACTTTCTCCACCCACTTTTTATATTATTTCTTTCACTTATTTTCCACATTAACTTTTACTATTTACTATATTTTATTTCTCCTACTTTCTCCACCCACTTTTTATATTATTTCTTTCACTTATTTTTCACATTAACTTTTACTATTTACTATATTTTATTTCACCTACTTTCTCCACCAACTTTTTATATTATTTCTTTCACTTATTTTCCACATTAACTTTACTATTTACTATATTTTATTTCACTTACTTTCTCCACCAACTTTTTTATATTATTTCTTTTACTTATTCTCCACACTAACTTTTACTATTTTCTTTTTTTTATTATATTTTATTTCATCTAATTTTTCCAGCCACTTATTATATTATTTTTATTCATCAACTTTCTCCATCCATAACTCTATAAATACACGTACACTCTTCATTCCATTTTACACACACAATTACATAATATCCATCTCTTCTCTCTCAAAACCTCTTCATTCCATCCCAAAACTCTACTTCATTCTTCTCTCACACTTTACTATTCACTACAGGAAAAACAATTATTACCGACGGAGTATTACCGAAGGCCTTTTGGCCTTCGGTAAATGTAGTTTACAGAAGGCTTTTCCGAAGGCTTGTGATGTAAGACTTTACCGAAGGATAATGGCCGTCAGTAATGGACACGAGTCATTACCGAAGGCAAACGACCGTCGGTAAGTGGATGGTGTATATGAAATTAGAAAGTGAGATATTTCCCTCCCCTCATTTCGCGAAAACTCCTTCTTCCACAATATTCAGATTCTCTACCCTAACTCCCTCTACGAACTCACTCTGTGGCTTGTGCAGACTGCTTCCCACCCTAACCACAATTGGGATACGCTTCTTCCCCACTCCTCCATTATAGGTGAAGTCTCACATTCTCCCATCTCATTTTCTTTTCGTGTTACTCTTTTCGATTACGCGTCAGTGGTGGAACCTTTTTTCTTGTAGCGGCTTTGCAGTGTTCTGAGCTGAGGAAGGTGGTGGGTGGTTGAGTTGAAGGCTATCATTGTCGCGAGGAAATTGTAGGTGGGGTTCTTCGTGGGTGACGACGGGGTTCTGGTTGCATGACGACGGGGTTCCAAGTCCGTGACGACGACTAACATTGTCGCGAGGGAGGATATTCGACGAGGCGGCGTAACCAAGGGAGTGTCGCTGCGTGACAAGGTCTTCCACTACCGCTTTAGAGGCTATTGAAGGGGCTACCATCGAGGTAAGTTGTCATTTTGATTGATGAACTATAAAAGCTAAGAAGAATTTGTTCTGACTTTGTTCAATGTATGCTCTGAATTAGTTTGTGCAATATGATTTGTTATAGAACATGTCATTATTGTTTTGTGCAGTGATGGTGTTGACTGTGTTTTGTTAATTTTCTTTTCATTTGCGTTAGAATAGAAGATGTTTTGTTCGGTTGATTTTAACAATTGATATAGTGGATTGTTCTATTTTGGGTGGCAATGATGTTATAAGAGTTGTGCTCTGTTATGAAATTTTCTCAGTTGTCTTGTTGAGTTATAACAATGCTCAACCGTGTCATATATTTTCCTTTAATGATGAGATTTTAAACTATAAATGGTTGTTACCACCAGATGCATGCTTAGTATTTAATCTTGCTGTAATCAACTATCTATTAACAAGCACACACTCCTCCTTGTAGATAACACTATTTGGCGCATTATGAGAGGTAATCAAAGGTTTGGCAAGTGGTTAAATGAACAAAAACTAGAAAAAAGTCTTAGGGTGTTTTTGGGAAATGAAAGATACAATTTTTCTAAGTGAATTGTATAAGGGTTGATGTGAAAGTGATTAGATTAGAGAAGCAACAGTCCAACACTGATACTTTGAGGGGTCAGTTTCGTATTCACCTTTTTTGGTTTTTAGGTATCGTCAATTATATGGGTCCATAAGAAGCGGGAATTGATTGTGATTTAACTCCAATACATCACATTCTCATATCTGAACTCGTGTCTTTTGTTCAACACAAAAATATAAAATACCACAAGCATTAGGAAGGAACATACTAATGACAGGTTTAAGCACTTAATTAATGTGTTCCTCCATGAACATACTGGAAAATTAGAGTATGCTCTGTTGGGTTATAATGATTGGTTGGGTCTAAAGTGAACTTAAAGGTTTAATTAGGTTATGGGAGCTTGTAGACTATAATTGTAATACTGCAACACTTATTCTGTGGTGTTTTGTTCTTCATGAGGCTAGAATGGTCAATTAGAGTGCAATTAGATGGTTGATTGATGTTTTTCACATTGCCTTGATTGTCCAATACCACTTTCCTTTGATCTTGAATGGTCCACTATGATCCTAGCACATCAAAATAGCTGTTGTGTTTGATCTCAAATAGCTAGAACAACATTTAAAACTATTGTTTTAAATCTGGTTTGGCATATAGGTCATTGTTGAACATCTTACATTAATCTTCTAGTGTCTTGTTGATGTTTTAATTGTTGTTCCTGAGTCCAGTTAGCTGTTCAGAAGCTATTTGAATCTTTGAGTAAAATTTGGGTGGTGGAGTTGCTTAATTTGAGATATATAGGGGTTGGCTAAGTCAAATTCTGGAATATTACATTTCTGCATCCATTTGTTCTGCAAACAAGTTAGTTTTAGTGATTTCAACCTAATGATGCAAAGAAACTATGAGTTTTAGCTGCCTATGCTTTTTCACTCTTTAAACCACCAAAGGGCTGGCATTTTTGATAGACAAGTTGTTGTTTCAGTGCTGCATTTTTTAATTTCTGAATTTGGTGCATTTGAACTTGTGTAAGAATTTGGTGCATTTGAATTAGGTGCTGAAAGTGGTTTCTATGTACATTGGCTACATCTTACTTTATGCATGGGCCCTTATGGCCTTATTTTGGAGTGATTGTTGCATTTTATCTGTTTCTACCTCTGGCATTAGAGGTTGCTTTCACTGTCTCTTGCATGCTTCTCTATACACTTTTGCCTTAAATTTTTTGTTCGTTATATTCTCCAAACACTACATGATGGACGAACGCCCGAGGAGAGATCGATTGAAGCTGTGCGAACACGAACCAAACCTCCTCGAAGCTTCTCCGACGAAGAATACGCAGCGGAAAATGACAAAAACAGAGGGTTAAACTCGATAGAAACCCTAGAAATGGAAGGAAACCCAATATGAACCGATTAATCGATTCAAAATGAAGATTGAACGGTGGAAAAGGTTTGGAACGAATCAAGAGTGATTTTAATCGGCTAAAATTAGAGAAAATGATGAAGGATGAAGAAACCCTAGACAAATGTGCAGATGATTTGGTGACAGTGGAAGAAAGATGAAGAAAATTGTGAATCTGATACTTACGGAGGAGAAGAGATGGATTTGTGATGAAGAATGGCTGGCGACGAGGAGACTCTCGAGTGGAAGAACGAGATGTGGTTCTGCGAGATGGAGAAAAGCTCTCACGAAATAGAGAATGTGGCTGTGCGTGTCTGATGTGTGAGAAGAAAAGCAAATGATGTGGAATGAGGGAGCGGACACGTGGCTGAAGAAGGAAATGAAAAACGCTGACGCATGCTCTAACGAGGTGGCAGTGAAGGAGAGGCAGCGTGGAGGAGAGATGCAGCGTGGAGGAGAGAAGCATCGTGGAAAAATGGAAAATGAGAGTGAGAAAGGTGCTTGGAAGGTGGCTAGAGGGAGTCTTTGGACTCTCTAGCCTTTATCCAACTCAGATTTGGCTATCAAATTGTAAAAAAAAAAAAAAAAGAGCAAAGAGAACTGGTGCAATTCACAATATTGTTCACTGTTTCAGTAAATTATCTCTGCCAAAATCAAATAAGATATAACTTTCTTCAATCATAACTGATTCAACTTAAGTCCTTTTTATTGTTTTTAAAATCTGTTCTAGTTCTATTCCTTAGGTTCTATTTGTTGTGCTCACTTTGATCAAAAAGCTTTGTTTCTTGCTTGTCATTGTTGAATGTCTTAGTTTTGTCTACATTACATGTAAAATCTGATCTGCTGTTCCTAATTGAAGTTTTTGTTGCTTTCATAATCTGATCTAGAGTTTATCTTGAGTCAGTTTCTCTGTTGTGTTGTCAGTTTCATTATCTGGCTTAAATTGTTGGTGGTTGTCCTGTATTGTCCATTACTCTGTTTAGCCTAGCCTTTTCTGAAATGAGAAGCTTTTATACTTTGGTTTCTAGAATTTGAAAGAAGGTTTGTGTGCTTGGTAGCATCTTAGGTGGTGGTGGTCTAAAAGACTTTCCAGCTTTGTACTGCCAAGGGAGAATCTCCCTTCCAAACCTTTTCATTTATGTGCTTTAAATTTCAAAAGAGAAGCCTGAGTGTAGTGAGTTTAGTGAGGCTGACTTGGCCTAATTCCTTGGCACTTTGAAATAGAGAATTCATTGTTAATCTAACTGTTTTGTGATTGTTCCTTGTGCAAGAAAAGAAATTGGATCAATTAGATTGGAGCAGTTGTGATTTGCTTAAACTGACATTGCATTCATTTTGGCTTATAAACTGTTTGCTGAAATCATTGAGATATTATATGTCTGAATGTGATTACTGATTTCATGGTTGCTTACAATTGTTGAAATCTGTTGAGTCCTTATTAGCACCATCACTCTTTCTTTGTTGAGATCATTTTTCCAAATGCATATAGAAAATATTTTTCTGGTATTAATCACATGCAGATTTCAGTTTTGTTCAGATTGATTGAATTACATCCATTGCATCTGGTTAATGTCCATTCCTATTTGTATTTGCTGGATTTGGGTTTGCTTTTGTATGCAGAGATGAACCAGTGCAGGGTGTCCAATAGAAGTTGAGATTAGTTTAGAATGAGCATGAGTATAGCTTGAGCAATCAGTAGTAGCCATCTAAACTAAAGGGAGTTATCTAGTTTAATTGCTTCTGAATGTTTAAACTGTTTTGGATTTAAATTGCTCATTGTTGAATTACATGATCTGCTGAATTGGTGTGAATTATCTGTGCAGAGTTGTTTTCATTGGAATTCAAATTGTCCAGGAGTTTATTTAAGCAGCAGCAGATTCTTAGTGGAAAGCTTGTGCAGCCAAGAGAAAGGGAAGTTCTTACTGCCCTATATCTTCTTTTGCAATCTGTTTTAACTAAGTGAATACTCACCGCAGTTTTGTGCATTTGTGATTATAGGATAAACTAGAAGCTAGAAAAGGGGCCAAAGGTGGCCGAACCAGCAACAAGAGTGTACATCTTTTTGGCACAAGGACTTGGCATCAAAAGTGGATTGTAGCTGACAAGGACCAGGACCAGGACCGTAGCATAGTTTGCTTTCTTTGTATTTGATTTGTTCAAATTGTTTGTAATAGGCTGGTGTTAGCCACTGTTAGCTTTAGCTTTTGTTTTGTAAAAGGGCCTTTTATAAAGTCCAAGTTCTTTGGAAGAGTCCTTGGTGCTCTTTCAAACTCTTGGCAACTTTACTTGCTTTAAATTTAGCATAGGTAGATAGATGAATGTGTGATTTGATTTGTGTTTCTCGTAGGGGTCATTAGAGTCCGCTGGATTCTTAAGTATTGTGTTTGTTTGATTTTGTGTTTCACGTATAGGGGTGATTTAGGCTAAAAGGGATTAAACTCTAAGCCTTATCACATTAGAGTCCGAGAGTCTAGTCTTTTAATTGTGCTTAATTGTTTGTGATTGTTTGAGTTGTGTACTTTGTTTTTAAAGGTGATTTTAGTTTAAGGGGTAATTAGTTAGTAGCCTAAGACATTTCTGGCAAGGCAAGACTTGGTACTTAAGCAGCTCTTTAGCTCACCTCTCTTACCTAGGACTTGTCTAAGTGAAAGTTTTGAACCCTTTAGATTAAGAAAACTTTTAAAAACAAAGATGTCTTATGGTTCATATAGGTCTTCTAGGTTAGATAAAGTTGATGAAATGTTTAAACAAGCTAGGAATCTTCCATCCTTTGGTAAAGACATAGGTGCATTAACATACCTAGCTTGGGAAAAAGAAATTGATAAAATAAATCCTTGGTTTTATGAAGAGAGTGAATATTATGTCCTTAGCATATATCTCTCTAAGTTAGAAGAGCATGCAAGTGAGTGGTGGGATGAAAGACAATATCATGTTAGGAAAGGTAGAAAGTCCTCCATTCGTGATTGGCATGATTTAAAAGCTTGCATGAGAAGAAAGTTTGTGCCTTCAAGCATTAAAAGAAACCTAGAACTAATTAGGGATTGCATTGATGATGGAAAATTATTTCTTGAGAGTTTAAATGATCATGGGTTTCTTTGTAGAGAATTAGAATTTGGGGCAAGACTTATGGAGATCAAGGATAAGAAAAGAGAAAGAGAGATTGAGAGAAAAGAAAAGGAAGAAAGGAAAGAAGAAGAGAAGAGAGAGAGAGAACAAATAGAGAAAAGAGAAGAGAGAAGAAGAGAGGAATTAAGAAGAGAAGAAGAGAGAAAAGAAGAAAAGAGAGAAAGGCAAGAAAGAGAGAAGAAAGAAAAGGAGAAATTGTTACGGATGACAAATCCTATTCTTTCAAAAACTGTGGAACCTAAAAGGGAAGGTTTCCAAATCTTTACTTCTTTTCCAATAATTGATTACTTTTCAATTTTTGACTTCTCTTTCAAACCAATTGTCATGAAAACATTTTACAAATATGACAATTCAAATCTTGAGTTATTGTTATCTTTTAGAAAACAATTAACTCAAGATAAAATTGAATTTGGACTTCTAAAATTTTAAAAGATTACTAATCAAAGCATTAGAAGTTCTTATTCTCTTGTTTTTAAAGAAAAATTCTTTCTTGGATTGATATTAACCGAAGATATATTTGATGTGTATTGCAGATTCGTGTTTGATCCAGGAGGAAGAAAACTAGATCTAAAAGAATAACGCCACTCCAAGATGGCCATGCTCCCAAAGATTGTGTGGAGCTTCTTCATAAGGCGATTGCCAGATTTGAGGACAAATCTTTTTTTTAAGAGGGAGGGTATGATGGAATCGTACTTGACGTAGTCTTTCTTTTGTATTTTTACTTTTTATAGTTTAGCTCTTAAGGAGCATGGGTTACTATAAATACCCAGCTCCTCTATTGGATTGTTACTTTTGAAATTAATGAGAATTGAATTTTCTGAAACCAAAAACAATTCTCTTTTGAGAGTCAAGGCTAGAGAGTCCAAGGACTCCCTCTAGCCACCTTCCAAGCACCTTTCTCACTCTCATATTCCATTTTCCACGGTACTGCCTCTCCTCCATGCTGCCTCTCCTCCACTGCCACATCTGGCACGCGTCAGCTGCCAATACATCTTTCTCTCAAATCCGCATCATCAACATCCACGTCTTCATTATCCTGAGGCTTCATTTCGCTCAAGCCTCTTCTCGCTTCTCCACACTCCCAATAAGTTATCCTCTTCACAGATCTACATATTCACCTTCTTCTTCATCACAGAACCACATCTTCATTCTTCTTTTTCAATCTCCAGCCACACATTAGGGTTTCTTCCTTCTTCATCATTTTCTCTAATTTTAGCCGATTAAAATCACTCTTGATTCGTTCCAAACCTTTTTCACCGTTCAATCTTCATAAGACTCAAAGCACAGATTAGACTCAACACAATATTGAAACCTAAACGGATATGAAGAGATTGAATCTCAAAGTGGAAAGACAGAATGAATAACTCGAACAGAGAAAACGAAACTAACAAAAACAAGAAAAACAGATAACGTGATATTAATCGAAACAACGCGGAAATGGAAAAAAACAACACAGAATCAAGACAGAATCAAAATCAAACCGAGACATAACTAGAAACAAAAACAGAGACGCGAATCAAACGCAAGAACAGAAGAATCGAAACAACTCAAAAATGGAAGAAACTCAGAACAGAGACGAACCGAGATACTTACCTTCGAAGCGTGTTCGACCTTGCTCTGAATACCACTTGATGGACGAACGCCCGAGGAGAGACCGAAGACGTGACGCGGACTCCTCGAAGCTTCCTCTAGAGAGATGAACGCAGCGGAAAATGACAAAATGATGACGATAACACGAGATCGAAGATTGACTCGAAGGAAAACTACAGTCGAGCTCTAATCGGACCAAACTTTAGACTGACCGATGGAACCCTAGAAAAGGGGAAAACCAAAATGAACCGATTAATCGGTTCAAAATGAAGATTGAATGTGGAAAAGGGTTAGATCGAAGTAAAGGAGGGTTTCAATCGGCAAAATGGAGGAAAATGGTCTAAGAAGGAAGAAACCCTAATGTGTGGCTGGAGATTGAAAAAGAAGAATGAAGATGTGGTTCTGTGATGAAGAAGAAGGTGAATATGTAGATCTGTGAAGAGGATAACCTGATTAGGAGTGTGGAGAAGCGAGGAGAGGCTTGAGCGAAATGAAGCCTCAGGATAATGAAGACGTGGATGTTGATGATGCGGATTTGAGAGAAAGATGTACTGGCAGCTGACGCGTGCCAGATGTGGCAGTGGAGGAGAGGCAGCGTGGAGGAGAGGCAGCACCGTGGAAAATGGAATATGAGAGTGAGAAAGGTGCTTGGAAGGTGGCTAGAGGGAGTCCTTGGACTCTCTAGCCTTGACTCTCAAAAGAGAATTGTTTCTGGTTTCAGAAAACTCAATTCTCATTAATTTCAAAAGTCCCAATACAATAGAGGAGCTGGGTATTTATAGTAACCCATGCTCCTTAAGAGCTAAACTATAAAAGGTAAAAATACAAAAAGGAGGACTACGTCAAGTACGATTCTATCATACCCTCCCTCTTAAAAAAAAAGATTTGTCCTCAAATCTGGCAATTGCCTTATGAAGAAACTCCACACAATCTTTGGGAGCATGGCCATCTTGGAGTGGCCTTATTCTTTTATATCCACTTTTTCTTCCTCCGGGATCAAACACAAATCTGCAATAAACATCAAATATATTTTCAATTAATATCAATCCAAGAAAGAATTTTTCTTTAAAAACAAGAGAATAAGAACTTCTAATACTTTGATTTGTAATCTTTGAAAATTTTAAAAGTCCAAATTCAATTTTAGAAAAATCCATATTTGAAGAATAAACCATGATTGGAAAAAAAGTAAAGATTTGAAAACCTCCCCTTTTAGGTTCCATAGTCTTGAAAAGAATAGAATTTGTCATCAACAACAATTTCTCCTTTTCTTTCTTCTCTCTTTCTTTCCTTTCTCTCTTTTCTTCTTTTCTCTCTTTTTCATTTCTTTCTTATTCTTTTCTTTTCTCTTCTTCTCTTCTTAATTCCTCTCTTTTTCTCTCTTCTCTTTTCTCGTTTTCTTCTCTCTCTCTCTCTTCTCTTCTTCTTTCCTTTCTTCCTCTTCTTTTCTCTCAATCTCTCTTTCTCTTTTCTTATCCTTGATCTCTTTAAGTCTTGCCCCAAATTCTAATTCTCTACGAAGAAACCCATGGTCATTTAAACTCTCAAGAAATAATTTTCCATCATCAATGCAATCCCTAATTAGTTCTAGGTTTCTTTTAATGCTTGAAGGCACAAACTTTCTTCTCATGCAAGCTTTTAAATCATGCCAATCACGTATGGAGGACTTTCTACCTTTCCTAACATGATATTGTCTTTCATCCCACCACTCACTTGCATGCTCTTTTAACTTAGAGAGATATATGCTAAGGACATAATATTCACTCTCTTCATAAAACCAAGGATTTATTTTATCAATTTCTTTTTCCCAAGCTAGATATGTTAATGCACCTATGTCTTTACCAAAGAATGGAAGATTCCTAGCTTGTTTAAACATTTCATCAACATTATCTAACCTAGAAGACCTATATGAACTATAAGAAGACATCTTTGTTTTTAAGAGTTTTCTTAATTTAAAGGGTTAAAAACTTTCACTTAGACAAGTCCCAGGTAAGAGAGGTGAGCTAAAGAGCTGCTTAAGTACCAAGTCTTGCCTTGCCAGAAATGTCTTAGGCTACTAACTAATTACCCCTTAAACAAAAATCACCTTTAGAAACAAAGTACACAACTCAAACAATCACAAACAATTAATCACAATTAAAAGACTAGACTCTCGGACTCTAATGTGATAAGGCTTAGAGTTTAATCCCTTTTAGCCTAAATCACCCCTAAACGTGAAACACAAAATCAAACAAACACAACACTTAAGAATCCAGCGGACTCTAATGACCCCTACGAGAAACACAAATCAAATCACATAGTCATCTATCTACCTATGCTAAATTTAAAGCAAGTAAAATTGCCAAGAGTTTGAAAGAGCACCAAGGACTCTTCCAAAGCACTTGGACTTTATAAAAGGCCCTTTACAAAACAAAAGCTAAAGCTAACAGTGGCTAACACCAGCCTATTACAAACAATTTAAACAAATCAAATACAAAGAAAGCAAACTATGCTACGGTCCTGGTACTGGTCAGCTACAATCCACTTTTGATGCCAAGTCCTTGTGCCAAAAAGATGTACACTCCTGTTGCTGGTTCGGCCAGCTTTGGCCCCTTTTCTAGCTTCTGGTTTATCCTATAATCACAAATGCACAAAACTGTTGTTTGTATTCACTTAGTTAAAACAGATTGCAAAAGAAGATATAGGGCAGTAAGAACTTCCCTTTCTCTTGGCTGCACAAGCTTTCCAAGCTTTCCACTAAGAATCTGCTGCTGCTCAATTAATGGTCTCAACTTATACTGCACAAACAATTCTAACTAAATCAGCAGATCAAACAATTCTAATCCTAATGATTGTAGGCCATACTAAAGAATTTAAGCATATCAAAACAATTTGAGATAAAAGAAACTCCCTTTAGTTCAGATGGCTGCTACTGTCTTCACTGAAACAGCTCACAATTTATAATATGCTACAGTACCATCAATATTTCTTTTCCCAAACTACACAGAAAATTCACACTAAATCAGCAGTTCATGCAGTCCACAATGAACAATTTTAAACCAAAGCAATGTAAACAATCAGAAGCAATTAAAGTAAATAACTCCCTTCAGTTCAAAGCTTCCACATGAAGTGCTTAGGTTTTTGTCTTCCCAGTAAATTTCTGCTCAAGCTAAACTCTCAAGTATCAGCTCTGCACACACCAAAATCAAACCAGATTTCATTAGACACATGCAAATGGGCATTCTTGTTACCAATAAGGAGTATTGGTAAATCTTAAAGAAATTTGTTTTGATGATGCTACAAGAAGTTTTAGTTAAAGAAGATATTAGAATTAGTTAAAAGCAATTTGTAGAAATTAAATGTAGTAGGAAATTCTTGTAAACCTTGTAAACTTGCATTTTTAACTGCAATAATCGATTATGATTAAGCAATAATCGATTATCACAAGTCTTACTTGAATAATCGATTATCACTTCATATAATCGATTATCACATTTTTGAAAACCTGTAACGGACTTGAATAATCGATTATCACTTACAATAATCGATTATTCATGGCAGTTGGGAGCTGATCTTTGGCACTCAGTGTACTTGGCTATATATTTTGTTTTGGAGAAATTAGAATACAACGTTGTTGAACAGAAGCTCTAGAAGAATACTGTTTGTCAGAGGAAGTTCTCAGAAGCTATAGTTCAAGTTCCCTTGCTTGGTCTCGTGAACAGGAGAGGCTCGCGTTTCGTGTGTCGATTGTCGGAGCAAGCTCTCTTCGAGTTAGCAAGGTGCTCTGCCTGGTCTCGTGAATAGGAGAAGCTCGCGTTTCGTTTGTCGATAGTCGGAGCGGTTCTCTTCGAGTTGGCAGAGTGTTCTTCTTCTGGTTCGTTCGTCGAAGGAAGGTTTATTTATCTGCTTTATTAACTATTTGTTGTAATCTGTGAAACATCTTTTTAGTGGAATTGTTAATCACTTTTTATAGTGATTAACGACTGGACGTAGATTCTGTTGAATTGAACCAGTATAAAAATTACTCGTGTGATTTTCTATTCCCTACACTCTTTATTTTTTACGCATATCAACTGTTCGATAAATTTTCTGAAAGAAAATTATTTTTACAAATTTATCTTAAAAAGGTGACCGAACACGCTTTCCACTCTCTTTCAAGTTTTTAATTCCTCTGCGTGACTCTGTAACGGTACCGATTGTTCCAACAATTGGTATCAAAGCTTGCTTTGATAGTTTTTCAAAATTTGCGAAAATGGCCGGTCACAA
This sequence comes from Vigna angularis, assembly GCF_016808095.1. Lineage (NCBI taxonomy): Eukaryota > Viridiplantae > Streptophyta > Magnoliopsida > Fabales > Fabaceae > Vigna > Vigna angularis. The sequence continues at coordinate 32,945,340 of NC_068972.1, forward strand.
TCAAAACCATGTATATGCTGAGGGTGCTTCCATTAACAGACCTCCATTGTTTACTGGTGATAACTATGCTTTTTGGAAAGTGAGAATGGAGATTTTTATGGGGTCTGTTGATAGAGGTATCTGGGAAGCTGTACAAAATGGCCCTTATATTCCTATGAATATTGTTGATGGTGTAGAGACTGAAAAACCTTATTTTAATTGGACTGCTGAAGAAAATAGACGAGCTCAGTTTGATATTAAAGCTCGCAATATAATTTCATCTTCTATTGTACTTGATGAATTTTATAGAATTTCAGTGTGTAAGACAGCACAGGAGATGTGGGAAGTCCTCAGAGTCACTCATGAAGGAACAGAGGACGTGAAGCGCGCTAGGAAGAACACTCTCATTCAGGAATATGAGATGTTCAGAATGCAACCTGGAGAAACGATCTCTGACGTTCAAAAACGATTCACTCATATTGTGAATCATTTAACAGGGTTGGGTAAGACTTTTGATACTGATGAACTTAATGTGAAAATTCTGAAATCTCTGGACAGGTCTTGGCAACCAAAGGTGACTGCCATCTCGGAGTCTCAAAATCTTACTCAAATGTCAATGGCAATCTTGTTTGGAAAGCTCCGTGAGCATGAACTTGAGCTGAGGAGATTGACTGCTGAAGAGGATCAAGGCAAAAGGAAAACTCTAGCTTTCAAGTCTGAAATCTCAAAAGGAAAAAGTTCTAAGAGAATTGAGGACGATGATTCCGACGACGATGAGGAGAACATGAGCCTCATGATAAAGAAATTTGCCAAGTTTATGAAGGCAAAAGGAAAGGACAAATTTCGTAAAGAAAGGAGAGAAAATCAAGAATCTCCTTCAAGTGTTAAATGCTATGGATGTGGAGAAAGAGGGCACATGAAAACTGAATGTCCAAAGAACAAGAAAAGTGAAGAAAAGAAAGAAAGGAAATTGCCAAAGAAGAAGAAAGCTTACATAGCTTGGGAAGACAATGCATCTAGCTCAACAAGCTCAAGTGATTCAGATGAAGAAGTCAATATTTGTCTAATGGCTGACTTAGAAGATACTGGAAGCCAAGTAAGTGATTCTAGCTTAGAGTCAAATGATGAATTTGATTTACAAAAGGCATTTCTTGATTTGTTAAATGAATATGAAAAACTTGATGTTGCTCATAAAAAGTTAAAGAAAGAGCATAATGAATTGAAATTGAATTATGAAAAGTTGCTTGATGATGAAGTTGTCTTAAGAAATAAAGTTAGTACTTTAGAAACAAAATTATCTGATGCAAATGCTACTGTTGAACCTGTTGAATGCTTATCTTGTAAGAGTCATATGTTTGATATTGACATACTTGAAAACTTACTTGCAAAGGCAACCAAGACAAATTCACCTGCTAAGACAAACCTTAATAGAAGCAATATTGAAAATAGAAATATGCATCAAATAAATAAGTCCAAAGTAAGAAGAACTCGTAGAGTTTGGGTTGAACAAGGGACTTTTGTTCAAAACAAAGTAAGTAATGCTTGTTGTTTTTACTGTATGAAGCATGGACACACATCAAACAAATGCAACATTAAACATTTTGGTATTCCAAATGGTAAATATGCATGGGTTAAAGTTGTGAAATGATTTATATTCTCATGAACTAACCCCAAGGACCCATAATTAGATTGGGGACCTAAAACTCTTGCTAACTTGTTTTGTAGGATCAATATAAGTCCAAGAAGTCACTGTGGTATCTTGACAGTGGTTGCTCAAGACACATGACTGGTGATAAGAAAAGATTCATCTCTTTTGAGAAAAAGAAGCAAGGATTTGTAACGTATGGGGATAACAACAAAGGCAGAATAATGGGCACTGGAAACATTGGAGGAGGAAACACTTTGACAATAAAAGACGTCTTATACGTTGAAGGCCTCAAACATAATCTTCTAAGCATAAGCCAACTATGCGACAAAGGTTTCAAGGTAACTTTTGAGAGTGACAAATGTACTGTTTATTATAAAAATTCTGCTGAAATTGCTTTGCAAGGTGTTAGGCATAATAACATATATTTGATTGATATTGAGAGTGCATCTAGTCATAGTATAACATGCTTAGTTGCTAAAGAAGACAATCCATGGCTATGGCACAAAAGAGCTGCACATATTCACATGCAACACTTAAATAAATTAATCTCTAAGGATCTTGTGATTGGTTTGCCTAAACTAAAATTTGAGAAAGATAAACTTTGTTCTGCATGTCAAAAGGGTAAACAAACCAAATCTTCATTTTCATCTAAAAGCATGATTTCAACATCAAAACCTTTAGAACTTTTGCATATGGACTTGTTTGGTCCATCTAGAATTAAAAGTTTTGGTGGAAACTACTATGCTCTTGTAATTGTTGATGATTACTCTAGATTTACTTGGACTTTCTTTTTAACTCTGAAAAGTGAAGCTTTCAAAGCATTTAAAACTTTTGCTAAACGTATTCAAAATGAAAAAGATTTGAAAATCAAAACTTTGAGAAGTGATCATGGTGGTGAATTTGAAAATGAATCGTTTGGAAAATTTTGTGAAGAATTTGGCATTGCACATAATTTTTCTGCACCTAGAACTCCCCAACAGAATGGTGTTGTTGAAAGGAAAAATAGATCATTAGAAGAATTAGCTAGAACGCTTATGAATGAATCTAATGTGCCAAAATACTTTTGGGCTGATGCAGTAAGTACCGCTTGTTATGTGTTAAATAGGATGCTTATTAGGCCAATTCTAAAATTAACTCCATATGAACTGTTGAATGGTAGAAAACCAAATATATCTCATTTGAACATTTTTGGATGCAAATGCTTTGTCTTAAATAATGGAAAAGATAATCTTGGAAAATTTGATGCAAAATCTGATGAAGCAATTTTTCTAGGATATTCTTTGACTAGCAAAGCTTATAGAGTGTTCAATAGAAGAACACTGATAATTGAAGAATCAATGCATGTTGTTTTTGATGAGATTGTAGACCTTGAGGTAAATCCTCTTGAGTCAAATAGACCCATTGCAGGTGATGAGGATTACTTAAGAGAAGCCCTTGAGGAGATGTATCTAAATGAAAATTATCCTCCGGAGCTTCAAGAAACACCCCAAGTCATTGATTCCAAAAGCTATCAACAGCCAAGAGGACTATCTTTGGACAACATCATAGGAGATATATCAAAAGGGGTAACTACTAGACATAATTTAAATAATTTTTGTCTAACTGTTGCTTTTGTGTCTCAAGTAGAACCTAAAAATATAAAGGAAGCTCTTCAAGATGACAAGTGGTGCATTGCTATGCAAGAAGAGCTAAATCAATTTGAAAGGAATGAAGTTTGGGAACTTATTCCAAAACAAGAAGAATTCCAAGTCATAGGAACAAAATGGGTATTCAGGAACAAGCTTGATGAGGATGGAAACATCACAAAGAATAAAGCAAGGCTAGTTGCTAAGGGATACTGTCAAGAGGAAGGTATAGATTATGATGAAACGTATGCACCGGTAGCCAGGTTAGAACCAATTAGATTATTACTTGCATATGCATCTTTGATGAAATTTAAACTATATCAAATGGATGTAAAAGGTGCTTTCTTAAATGGTTTTATAAAAGAAGAAGTGTATGTTAGTCAACCTCCTGGCTTTGAAGATTTTAAATTTCCTAATCATGTTTACAAGTTGAAAAAGGCCCTTTATGGTCTTAAACAAGCACCTAGGTCTTGGTATGAAAGACTTAGTACCTTTTTAATTGAAAATGAATTTTCTAGAGGAAAGGTTGATTCAACCTTATTCATTAAGAAAGTAGGAAAACACATTTTAATCGTGCAAGTTTACGTAGACGATATCATTTTTGGGTCAACTGATGATTCTTTGTGTGAAGAGTTTGCAAAAATAATGCAAGGTGAATTCGAGATGTCCATGATGGGTGAGTTAAACTTTTTCTTAGGACTACAGATAAAACAAATGAATGGTGGAACATTCATCTCCCAAACTAAATACTGTAGAGAAATTCTTAGGAAATTTGGTATGGATAGCTGCAAGGAAGCTAGTACACCCATGGGTACTTCATGTTATTTAGATAAGGATGAAATTGGAAAAGGAGTGAATGAAACCATGTTTAGAGGCATGATAGGATCCTTGCTATACTTAACTGCTAGTAGACCAGATATTATGCAGAGTGTTTGTGTATGTGCTAGATACCAAGCCAATCCTAAAGAATCTCATTTGACTACAGTTAAGAGAATTCTAAAATATCTTAACGGAACTACTTCATTTGGACTTTGGTATCCCTCTAATGCCTTACCTAGTTTAATAGGATACTCTGATGCAGATTATGGTGGTTGTAAAATTGATAGAAAAAGTACTAGTGGAACCTGTCATTTCTTGGGATGTTCTTTAGTGTCATGGCACTCAAAGAAACAAGCATGTGTAGCTTTGTCTACAACCGAAGCTGAATATATTGCAGCTGGAAACTGTTGTGCCCAAATTTTGTGGATGAAACAACAATTGGAAGACTTTGATATCTTCCTTGACAAAATTCCTCTAAAATGTGACAATACTAGTGCAATAAATTTGACCAAGAACCCCATAATGCATTCAAGAACTAAGCATATAGAAATTAGGCACCATTTCTTAAGAGATCATATACAAAAGGGGGATTGTCAAATTGAATATGTTGATACCTTACATCAATTAGCTGATATCTTTACCAAGGCTCTACCTAAAGATAGATTTTTTGAACTTAGAAGAGAGTTAGGAGTGTTAGACATATCTTAGAATCAAAATCTATGCAATTTTTGCATTTTTTGTAAACTTAAGCTTCATAATCGATTATCACTAAGTTATAATCGATTATGCATGTTTAAAATTCAATTCTGGAAAATCTTGAGCAGATAATCGATTATCATTATGCATAATCGATTATCATGCAATTCTGGGCAGTAATTATTGAACGGATAATTGATTATCACGAGCCATAATCGATTATCGCGCTGACAGTTTCAAAAATAGAGCCGTTGGAGCATCCCATAACGGCTATAAACGGCCATAAACGGCTAACTTTTCCATTTTTCTTATAAATAGCCCCCCATAATCGATTATTAGACACTTCTTTGCACCTAAATACTGCTGAAATCAAATCTAGAGCTCAAATCTTCTTCATTTCTCTTTATCTTCTCAAAATCTCATTTTCCCATTCTTCCTCCATGGCTGACTCAAGAAGGCACCGTCGCAGAACAGCTGGAGCCTCCTCTTCATCTCAACCACGTCTTGCAAACATAGATGGATGGATTTCAGATCAAGGGAAACACGCAGACTTTGTTAATTCTTGGCAAGAAAGGAAGATCATGGCGGTAAAGTTTATTCGTCTTGACTTTTTTCGCTTCTATGGCTTTCAATTTCCAAACACTTTTGCTGAGCAGGGGTTAACGCATCTGTTAGAACAAAAAGGCTGCATTTATCCTGATCTGATAAGAGTCTTCTACTTCAACTTGCGCTATCGAGATGGGATAATATCTACTAAGGTCAAGGGAGTACGCATCATTTTAGATGATGACATATGGACCAATGTTGCTCAACTTCCCATCTGGGATGATGCTGTCAAAGTCCACTTAGGACTTGAAGATTTCAACAGGATGATGACTTTTCCATCCTTCCTACGTCATCCTGAATGACAAACAAATCGAAGGCAATTACTGGTTGGAGATTTTAAAGTTGAAGAAAGGATGATCCACTACTTGATTGTCTGGATTTTATGTCCTAGAGCAACCAACCATGCTCAATTCTCTGAGCAGGATTTACTTCTATTGTATGGGATTCTAAATCACATACACATCGACTGGCCTGCTCTCATTGCTGACACAATGGTAAAAGCCAAGAAATCCCATTCATATCAACTTCCCTATGCTCTTCTTATCTCTAGGATTTTAGAATTCAAAGGTGTACCTGTTGAATGGGATTCATTACTAGAGGAAGAGTCCTTATTCACAAAGATGATGATCATCCTGATGTAGATGAAGATGATGACATGGACACTCATATGGCTGACCCAGTAAGTGCTGTTGCTCCGTCTGATGCTGGACCATCCAACATACCCTCATCTTCCTCAACTTCTATGGAAGAACATTTTGCAAGGTTATCTAAACAATTGGAGGATATGAGTCTTGCACAAAAGACTCACTTTGAGGAGATTTATGAGTGGCAACGATCTGTTGATGAGTACATGGTTGATCAATTTCTTGATCTTGATGTTCGCCTATCTAACATCGAGAATCATCTCAACATTCAACCTCCCGAGAGATCTCCTAGTCCTGAGTTTTAGATATAGGTTCTATGTTAGACTGTTTTGTTGTTTACTTGCCATTTCATCTATGTTATAATTCTGTCTGTTATGTGTCTTCTTATAATGTAATATTTATTTTCATAAATAAAATGATCTCTTGATTATATGCATCCTTTGATTAATTGAGGGGGAGATCATTTTTAGGGGGAGCCTTTCACATCCGATCTTTTTGCTTCTGATCAACAAGGGGGAGAAGAATAATACAAGGGGAGAAGTATAAATTATTACAGGTATTGCTAACCTTGTTGTTTTTTGTTAGCTTGTATGTTTTGCAGGTAAGCCAAACTTGCTTTTAAAATTGAATTTTTGATCATCATCAAAAACGGGGAGATTCTTACCAATAAGGAGTATTGGTAAATCTTGAAGAAATTTGTTTTGATGATGCTACAAGAAGTTTTAGTTAAAGAAGATATTAGAATTAGTTAAAAGCAATTTGTAGAAATTAAATGTAGTAGGAAATTCTTGTAAACCTTGTAAACTTGCATTTTTAACTGCAATAATCGATTATGATTAAGCAATAATCGATTATCACAAGTCTTACTTGAATAATCGATTATCACTTCATATAATCGATTATCACATTTTTGAAAACCTGTAACGGACTTGAATAATCGATTATCACTTACAATAATCGATTATTCATGGCAGTTGGGAGCTGATCTTTGGCACTCAGTGTACTTGGCTATATATTTTGTTTTGGAGAAATTAGAATACAACGTTGTTGAACAGAAGCTCTAGCAGAATACTGTTTGTCAGAGGAAGTTCTCAGAAGCTATAGTTCAAGTTCCCTTGCTTGGTCTCGTGAACAGGAGAGGCTCGCGTTTCGTGTGTCGATTGTCGGAGCAAGCTCTCTTCGAGTTAGCAAGGTACTCTACCTGGTCTCGTGAATAGGAGAAGCTCGCGTTTCGTTTGTCGATAGTCGGAGCGGTTCTCTTCGAGTTGGCAGAGTGTTCTTCTTCCGGTTCGTTCGTCGAAGGAAGGTTTATTTATCTGCTTTATTAACTATTTGTTGTAATCTGTGAAACATCTTTTTAGTGGAATTGTTAATCACTTTTTATAGTGATTAACGACTGGACGTAGATTCTGTTGAATTGAACCAGTATAAAAATTACTCGTGTGATTTTCTATTCCCTACACTCTTTATTTTTTACGCATATCAACTGTTCGATAAATTTTCTGAAAGAAAATTATTTTTACAAATTTATCTTAAAAAGGTGACCGAACACGCTTTCCACTCTCTTTCAAGTTTTTAATTCCGCTGCGTGACTCTACAACGGTACCGATTGTTCCGACAATTATACCGGAATCAAAAGGATATAAGTCTACGCTGAAACCAAACTGATTAACAACCACCATAGTCTAATCAAAATCAGATTAATCCAATGCAATGCAGAACAATTCTAATTCAGATTCAGATTGGCTAATCCTAGTGTACAAAATCATCATACCAGATCAACTTCCAAATAATGCTAAGCAATACAAGCTATAACAGGAATAGTTCAACCAAAACAGAAGCAATTTAAGGTGAAAGACTCCCTTTAGTTCAACACTCCCACGAGAAGTGTTTCTGCCTCTGGTTGCTTAATCTATACTCTGTTGAGGTGCTATAGCTGTATCAGTGAAGGTTCTGGTCTGCACTCCCAAATCCCACTCAATGCTGTAGTTTATCTATACACCAAGATCCCAGAGAAAAACAATAAAAATTCAGAATTGATAACAGCACAATTCAGATTGGATTATTATCAACACAAAAAACAAATCTCAGCCCTAATCTAGACTTTCTCCCTGCATTGGTGTTGCTGAACCCTTAAAAGATCATGTCAGCTTTCAATCAACAAGTACAACATCCAATTTATTAGTCTGAATTAACATAAAGAAACAGTTTGCACATGTTAAGGAAAAAAAAAGAAACCATATGATATCCAAACAGAATATTCAAGCAGATATGGTTTACTATTTTTAGTCATGCACAAATCTAACACGAAACTGCACAATAGAATAAAGAGACTCCCTATTCAGCTTGGTGTAGTTTATGCAGGTAGCAAAGCTCCTTTTGCTCCACTTGAGGTACTCTTGTGTTAGACTTCCCACACTTACAAACTGCTTTTGAACAACTTTACTCCCTGTAAATGTTAATCAGAAAAAAAACTGCACAACTAAATGGTCAGCACATTTCAAGTTCAAAACTTATTTCAGCACTTAAACAAGAACACACTCTCAACAAGAAATTTGGCTCTTAGATGCAGCCACACAAAGCTCACAAAAATCAGTCTCTCTTAAAGCTTAAAGCACTCAAAATGGAAAGGTTTGGAAGGGAGATTCTCCCTTGGCAGTTCAAAGCTGGAGAGTCCTTCAGACCACCACCACCTAAGATGCTACCAAACACACAAACCTTCTTTCAAATTCCAGAAACCAGAGTGTAACAAGCTTCTCAATCAAGAATGGCTAGGCTAAGGTCAAAATCAGAAACCAGAACAGAACAGCCACAAATAAGGACAACACAGCAGATCTATTGCTTAAGACAACTCTAAATCAGATTATGAAAGCAACAAAAGCTCAATTATGAACAGCAGATCAGAGTTTACACGTGCATTGAGACAAAACCAGAACATTCAACAATTGACAAACAAGAAACAAAGCTTTTGATCAAAGTAAGCACAACAAATAGAACCTAAGGAATAGATCTAGAACAGATTTTAAAAACAATAAAAAGGACTTAAGTTGAACCAGTTATGATTGAAGAAAGTTATATCTGATTTTGGCAGAGATAGTTTACTGAAACAGTGAACACTATTGTGAATTGCACCAGTTCTCCTTGCTTTTTTTTTATTTTTTTTTTATCACAATTTGATATCCAAATCTGAGTTGGATAACACTTTAGAACTTGCTATTTTCAGTCACAGTTCACAACAGATCACTTAATCAGATTTTTTTTTCAAAGGAAAATGAACATGGTTCAACGCAAAGAAACTATCCAAAGGAAAACAAGAGACTAATCACTCTCAACCACAATTATAGTTTCAAATACTACTGGTTTAGGCTTCCTTGAGTGACCAAAATGTATTCTCAATTGCAGAATTGATAGCAAAGTGAAAACAGTGAATGCACACTATAGATCACAAACTCAGAAGTTCAAACTAAATTCAATCACTGTTGTAAACAGTTTTAATGCAATTCTGCAAATTCATATACCTCAATAGATGCCAATGAAACAAAGACAATACTGGAAAAATATTTGAATCAGAACTTGGCAAAGAATTTAAAACCAAGTATGAATGACTCGCAGACTCTTCAAAGCAAAACCAGTTCAGTGTAGCTGGCCAAATCACAAATATGTTGATTAATCAATGTGCAACCGAGCTAGGCTGAGCCTTTCATTGCTCACTTGGTATGCACGTGTTACTGATTGGGCAGAAACCAAACAAGGCTATCATGAAACATTAACAGATTCAAAAAAAAAAAAACATGAGATTCATTATCTCTACCACTGAAATCTGCCACCAAGCTCATTAATCCAATGTCATAGCTTATATATGGTGAGCAGAATTTACTCAGTACAGGCAACTCAAATGAATCACAAAACATAAGCAACAACTAGTTAAGCTAGAATTCAAATGACAATTAAAACAAACCACAAGACTAGAACATGACAGAATAAGATTCAGAAAATAAAAGACTCAAACAAAATTGGATTCACCGAATAAAATGATATAAGACTCAAAGCACATATTAGATCAACACAATATGGAAACCTAAACGGATATGAAGAGATTGAATCTCAAAGTGGAAAGACAGAATGAATAACTCGAACAGAGAAAACGAAACTAACAAAAACAAGAAAAACAGATAACGTGATATTAATCGAAACAACACGGAAATGGAAAGAAACAACACAGAATCAAGACAGAATCAAAATCAAACCGAGACATAACTAGAAACAAAAACAGAGACACGAATCAAACGCAAGAACAGAAGAATCGAAACAACTCAAAAATGGAAGAAACTCAGAACAGAGACGAACCGAGATACTTACCTTCGAAGCGTGTTCGACCTTGCTCTGAATACCACTTGATGGACGAACGCCCAAGGAGAGACCGAAGACGTGACGCGGACTCCTCGAAGCTTCCTCCAGAGAGATGAACGCAGCGGAAAATGACAAAATGATGACGATAACACGAGATCGAAGATTGACTCGAAGGAAAACTACAGTCCGGCTCTAATCGGACCAAACTTTAGACTGACCGATGGAACCCTAGAAAAGGGGAAAACCAAAATGAACCGATTAATCAGTTCAAAATGAAGATTGAATGTGGAAAAGGGTTAGATCGAAGTAAAGGAGGGTTTCAATCGGCAAAATGGAGGAAAATGGTCTAAGAAGGAAGAAACCCTAATGTGTGGCTGGAGATTGAAAAAGAAGAATGAAGATGTGGTTCTGTGATGAAGAAGAAGGTGAATATGTAGATCTGTGAAGAGGATAACCTGATTGGGAGTGTGGAGAAGCGAGGAGAGGCTTGAGCGAAATGAAGCCTCAGGATAATGAAGACGTGGATGTTGATGATGCGGATTTGAGAGAAAGATGTACTGGCAGCTGACACGTGCCAGATGTGGCAGTGGAGGAGAGGCAGCGTGGAGGAGAGGCAGCACCGTGGAAAATGGAATATGAGAGTGAGAAAGGTGCTTGGAAGGTGGCTAGAGGGAGTCCTTGGACTCTCTAGCCTTGACTCTCAAAAGAGAATTGTTTCTGGTTTCAGAAAACTCAATTCTCATTAATTTCAAAAGTCCAAATACAATAGAGGAGCTGGGTATTTATAGTAACCCATGCTCCTTAAGAGCTAAACTATAAAAGGTAAAAATACAAAAAGGAGGACTACGTCAAGTACGATTTTATCACTACACATGTTACTTCTTGTCCAAACCAATTGTTGTCTGTGACATCTGTGTATGGAGAAGCATTTATTTTCTCATTGGGTTTTGTACTTAAGTGATAGAGGCATAGAATATGCTCATAAGTTAGCTATATTTAGGAGATCATTGTAATGAGAAGTGAGGAAGAAGTGATATAGAGATGCATGTCAAAATAAAAGCATGTGTCTAGATAATGTCAAAATAAAAGCATGTCTCTGGATAGTGTACAATAAATAAGACAACCCAAAAGCTAAACTAGTAAGAATAATAGGGTAAAAGTGGTAAGAATGAAAACTGTATTAAAGTACCAATTGAAACTGTAAAATAACTATGTAGACAACTTTTAAAACATAAAAGAGATTAAAATGAAGTCACAATTCGAAAATAAGAACAAAATAAAAATTTAACTATTGAGCACCTAAAATTATATTAGAATAGGGTGAAATTCTAACACTGAAAATGTTCATTCTGTTGTAGAGACGTAAAACTATCTACAAAAGTTGTAATGGAATAGAAATGACAAATAATTGAGTGAAGAAGTTATTCCTAAGACAAGTTTTAAAAATCACTACTTAAACCTCTAAAATTGTAACTAGAATGCTAAAAATTTGCAAAGTGCACTAAACTAGCCTAAACTAGAAAGAAAATATCCTAAAAAGTTTAGAAGGGTAACACCTAGGTAATAAAAAACTCACACTACAGAAAGTACCTAAAACTAAAATTATGACAACCTATAACCTAAAGTAGTAAGTATAATAGGGTAAAAGTGCTAAGAATGAAAATTTTATTAAAGTACTAATTGAAAACTGTTATGTAGGTTTGTTTGTGTTGTGAAAAGTTTGGTTTCATAAGAAATACAATTGTGCATTAGATCTCCCTGGAACTTACCGAAGGCTTTTGGCCTTCGGTAACTACCCACGTTTGGTAATTACCGAAGGCTTCCGCCCTTCGGTAATTACCGAAGGCTTTTGCCCTTCGGAAATTACCGAAGGCTATCGACCCTCGGTAATTACCGAAGGCTATCGACCCTCGCTAATTACCGAAGGCTTTTGGCCCTCGGTAATTATCGAAGGGCAAAAGCCCTCGGTAAATGTTAGTGATAATGCTAATTCTTACCATTATCTAAGCATCATTTTAGTAGCAAAATCAACTCTTCTTTAGCTTATTACTTGCTTAAATCCTCTCTTTTATTTAGTTTTAGTATTTATCTATATTTTGAGCTACATTACGTAAATAATACTATAATCCCTTGTTTTTTGATCTATTTCGATGTTAGGAAGATCCTCCATTACATTGAAGAGCCTCGGTGATCCAGGAAGTCATTGATTTAACAGTCATTTTCGCTTAAGCGAGAATAATTTAGCTTAAGCGAGAATGACTATCTTCTCCAAGAAGAATTCTCACTTAAGCGAGAATAATTTAGCTTAAGCGAGAATTCGGGCAGTATATATACTCACGAGGCAGAAAGAAAAAAGGGTCTTTGGTTCTTTGGAGGCGCGATTTCACGTCTAGAGCTCATGGAGGGCGCGAGGAGCTTGTGGGAACATCTCCTCCTCTTCCTTTGGGTCTCCTTCTTCTTCCATCTTCCATGTTTGTAAGCTTTAGGGTTCTCCAGTGAAATGGAGAACCAGATTCATCTTGTTAGGGTTAGATGTAGCCTATGAACTCTTGTGTAATGAATGATTAACCAGTTTCTGATCTTAAAGCTTGCATGTAATGGGGACGTTCATGACTTGATTTTGGGGTTTCATTGAGCCAGGGATGGGATATGAAATCTTGAACTGAAACAAGAGTCCTTGTGGGTCATTGAGCCAGGGATGGGATATGATTCACATGTTGTCTTAGATCCTAGTTCTTAATGCGGGTTTGCTTGTTAGATTGTCCAAGGGATTGGAGTTTGATAAGGAAAACCTAGGCTCTTTCACCTAAGGGATTAGGGCTAGAGTGTTTTAGTGGATTGACTTTAGTAAATTGATAGAGAGGAGATGAAATTGGTTATACACAAGAGTGCATTGGTGAAAACTAACCTTAACAATGTCATTTCATACCATTTCTAGTCTTTTCCATTTCCAAGTGCCTTCAATACCAAAGTCCAACCTTGTAATTACTTGTGAATTTATCTTTTTGCGCATATTCTTAAATGATGAGTTGTTCTTGAGTCTAGATGAGTTGTTAATCGCACAATTTTCTAGTATTACGAGTCTCTTGGGAAAACGATACCTGGTCTTACCACGGTTTATTACTTGAACGATTTGGTGCACTTGCCAAAGAGATTAACAAGTTTTTGGCGTCGTTGCCGGGGACTCGTGTCAATACTAGACTTTTGTGAGGTTTCTAACTTATGTAGACTTGATTTTATATATAGAACTAACTCTTTTGTTGTAAATAGATTTTCACTTTTATTTGGGCTAATTTGTGGCTTTAGCCTAGTTGTGTCTAAGTGTATGCAGGGAGATGTTCACATAAGGAGGACTGCAGCCTCAAAAGCATCATGAAGACCCTGAGATTGAAGGAATTATAGGACACAAGGAGACAACTATGTTGAGCATCACAAGCTGCCCCAAATTCTTCCTCCCTTGAAGATGCTCCAAGTGCTAAGTAAAAGATAAACAAGAAAGGGAGAAGAAAAAGAGAAAGGCTATCGACCCTCGGTAATTACCGAAGGCTATCGACCCTCGGTAATTACTGAACGCTTTTGGCCCTCGGTAATTACCGAAGGGCAAAAGCCCTCGGTAAATGTTAGCAACAAGAGATTTACCGAGGGATCTTTGGTCGTCGATAAGCCGTCTGTAATTACCTTGTACCGACGGTTTTGGACTGTTTCCGAGGGCTTCTGGCCTTCGGTAATGCCCTTCTTTTTTGTAGTGTATTTCCTAACTCCTCTATACACATTAAATATCATATCACATTTTTACTCCAAGGTCATCTTCTTCACCTTCCATCTAACTCTTCTTACAATTTATTGAAGTAAGGTTTTCCTCCATCATTCAAATCATTCAACAAGGTACACATATTCTTCTCATTCCATTTATATATGTTTTTTGATCATTTATTTTTCTTTATAAATTTATATTATTTTTTTCACGTTTATTTTATTTTATGTTTTTCACATTTTTGTGTCATAGATATTTCAACTCATCTCTCTTCCTTAAAAAAAGTAAATAAAAAAATGACAAAAATATATAAAACTTTAAAACATATATAATAATATAAATAGCAGTATGAGTAGTCGTGCGATTGTATGCATCAGCCTAGTACTCATTACCCAAAATATAAAAATAAACAAAAAAAAAGTCATATGAGTACTCATGCGATCGTACGCATCAGCCTAGTACTCATTACCCAAAATATAAAAATAAACAAAAAAGCTGTATGAGTACTCGTGCGATCGTATGCATCAGCCTAATGCTCATTACGCAAAACAATAAAAATAAACAAAAAGCCATATGAGTACTCGGGCGATCGTATGCATCAGCCTAATGCTCATTACGCAAAATCTAAGTATTATATCAAAATACCAAAAACATACAAAACATCCAAAAATTAAAAAATATCAAACTCTCATACATTCAATCTGAGCTAGAACTACGTGATCCTTGATTCTCCATAAAAAATGAAGATACGTTAGAGCAAGGTCAATCCTTGTCAGGTTCACTTCCTAAATATCCAAAATAATCTTCCAAACAATTTCCCAAATCAATTTCTCAAATATCTTTCCAAACTTATTTTTCAAAGAACTACGTACCCCTGATTTCTCACATGAGAATACGTAGGAGCAAGGTCAATCCTAGTCGGGCTTCCTAAAAATAAAAAATATTTTTCTTTTATTTGTATTGTCTTGTATTATTATTTTCGGGGAAAATAATCATTTTGAAAACCACATCATCTCTGCACATTTAATTAAAGGTACTGCTTTTGGACAAGCGTTGTAGGGTGCTAATACCTTCCCTACGCGTAATCGACTC
Source organism: Vigna angularis (assembly GCF_016808095.1). Lineage (NCBI taxonomy): Eukaryota > Viridiplantae > Streptophyta > Magnoliopsida > Fabales > Fabaceae > Vigna > Vigna angularis. Next base: position 32,960,553 of record NC_068972.1, read on the forward strand.
CCGGATCCATAATCTCTTATTTCGTAAACCATGTCTTTATTTTAAGGTTTTTCTGTAGTTTTTCAGAATAAACTATGGTGGCGATTCCAAACTCTAATTTTCAAAAACTTCTTTAATTATTTTTAAAGAGTTTCGTTGGTCTCCCCGATGCGATCCCGATTGCGACAATATCTAAATCACATCTTTAAGTTAAAGAAAGATCTTTATTATTTAAAACACGCACCTAGATATTGGTATGAAAGGGTTAGAAATTTTCTGCTAGAAAATAAATTTAATAGAGGTAAAGTTGATTCCACTTTGTTTATAAAAAGAGTAGGAAAACATATTCTTCTTACCCAAGTATAAGTTGATAATATTATATTTTGATCAACTAAGAAATCTCTTTACGAGGATTTTGCTAAGACAATGAAGGGTGAGTTTGTAATGTCAATGATGGATGAATTGACATTCTTCCTTGGTTTACAAATCAAGCAAAAGAAAGAAGGTACGTTTCTTTCGCAAACCAAATGTTGTAGGGATAGAAAAAGCACTAGTGATACATGTCACCTCTTGGGTAGTTCTTTAGTTTCTTTACATTTTAAGAAACAAGCATGTGTAGCCTTTTCCACCACTGAGGCAAGACTATTAAAGAGTATGTGTATAGCTTCTTTATATAAGTGTTTTTGTTATATTTGAGAGTGATGAAAATATATTGAATGTATCTTGTATTCTTGTGACTATCACATTTTGTGAAATTCCTCCACTTAAGGTTCACTAGTAAAAAAATTGTTTTTTAACTCGCGCTATAGGTTTCGGTTTAGGTGAAACCAAAGCCTATCAAAACGCGGTGGCATTTTTGTAGTTCAAGCGAACTTATACGCCTCGGTTCAAGGGGAACCGAAGCATATAAGGCATATTACCTCGGTTGATACTACAAACGATGTCTAAAATCCTACCTGCCCACTAACAGGTCTCTGAAATTTGAAGTCTGCGTAGAGCCTATGGCTTCGGTTCATTCAGAACTGGTGTGAAATCATGTTTATGCATCGATTTATGTGGGAACCGAGGCGTATATGTGTGTATTGCTTCGGCTGAACCGAGGTAATATTGCTTGCCTCTTAACCCCACTGCCTCAAAACAACTTAACCTACAGCAGTGTTTCATTTCCTTCTTCCTCGAGAAACAACTGTTCTTCCTCTCTCGCGTAGAAGACTTTTTCACCATTGTTCTCGCTCTCGCCCCCTGGCTGCACCGCCCTTGCTGCTCCGCCTCCGCTGCACGCCGCCCCGCTAAACTGCCCAACTGCTCCGCCCCCTTCCCCTTTTCCTCTTCTTTTCTCGTGAACAACCAAATCTATGAGGTGGCTCCAAAATCTTCCCCTCCACGCAGAGACTCAAGGTGACCAAACCCGAAACCGAAAACGAGATCCACTAGTGCAGAATTGGCTTTTAACGTCCCCCAATAGACGTCCGTCCACAAAAGCCCCAACGTATATAATTGACCAGTGGCATATTCGTAAATAAGTGGAACTCGAGACGTCCGTCCTTGGTCGAGACGGACGTTTATAATGTTATGAACGTCCGTCCTAGGGGGACGGACGTTTAATAGGCTGAACAAGTGAACCCATGTCAGCCCTTTGAACGTCTGTCCTTGGTCGAGACGGACGTTTATAATGTTATGAACGTCCGTCCTAGAGGGACGGACGTTTAATAGGCTGAATAAGTGAACCCATGTCAGCCCTTTGAACGTCCGTCCTTGGTCGAGATGGACGTTTATAATGTTATGAACGTCCATCTTAGGGGACGGACGTTTAATAGGCTGAACAAGTGAACCCATGTCAGCCCTTTGAACGTCCGTCCTTGTTCGAGACAGACGTTTATAATGTTATGAGCGTCCGTCCTAGGGGGACGGACGTTTAATAGGCTGAACAAGTGAACCCATGTCAGCCCTTTGAACGTCCGTCCTTGATCGAGACGGACGTTTATAATGTTATGAACGTCCGTCTTAGGGGACGAACGTTTAATAGGCTGAACAAGTGAACCCATGTTAGCCCTTTGAACGTCCGTCCTTTTATTACTTTTATTTACATAGTCAATTTGGTCTTTCATATTACTTTTATTTACATTGTTATAGTTTCTAACAACTTAACTTTGTTGTTTTAGGTACATGGACACAATCGTTGTAGACCAAGGTCGGTCTTCCATGTACGGATTTGTTGAACCTCAGACCATTCAACCGTCTGGTAACACACTTCAAAACAGACAAGATTATTTGCAAACATGGATGGATGAGTCAAAAAGAGACGTATACCTTGTGCCATACATTGAGGGGTAGTTGTTGTTATATGTGGTCAGTTTACTATTATAGTTTCCTTAATTAGTTGAATAACTATTTGTCCTTCGTGATAGGTCGCACTGGCAGCTGATGGTCATCATTCCCAAACAATGTAAAATTATATGGTTTTGTTCGTTGCACAGGAGGATGAAAAATGACTTGAGAACCATGCTTCAAGGGTAAGTGTTTCTCCAAAAATGACTTTGAATTTGATGTTCACCTTCAACTTTTATGATAAATATAGTCATATTAATTATACTTTGTGTTTTAAATCTGTACAGAGTTATTGGTAAATCTCGTGGTCAATTGGTTCAAATTTTGTATCCAAAGGTTGTAAGTCATTTATAGTTTCTAATTCATTTTCTATGTTATTGAATGATCTAAATTCTTAACTATTTAGTTTGTGATTTTAGTGTAACCAGCAGCTAGATTCATGGGAATGTGGCTTCTATGTGATGTGTTGGATTAAGACCATCATTCGAGCTGTCATTACAGATGACTGGAATGAGGTAATGATGTATACTTTCAATACATTACAAATCAAATTCATCTTCAACATATATGAAACCATAATGAATCTTTCTTGAATTTTGCAGCGCTTCAAGAGTACATCGCCTATTCCAGAGGACACAATTAAACAGATAAGGCAGGAGTAGACCGCTTATCTTCTGCAAAGATGGAGTTAGGAATAGTTTTATTTCTTGTTGAACATTGTTTAGTTTTAGTTTAAGTTTTATGTTGATAGTTTTGGTAGTGGATTGAACTCCACATTATGTAGAACTTTGTTTATATGAAACGCATATTTATATTATTGCAAAATTGTTCTGGGACATTTTTCTATTTTTCAGGTGTGGTTTTATTGAAAAAATAAATCAATTTTTAAAAACAAACGCCCAGTAGACGTCCGTTAGTGCATAGTCGGACGTCTATAGACTATAGACGTCCGGTAGTGCACTAACGGACGTCCAACTCCCCAGACCCTACCACAACAATTCAGCCAAGTAGACGTCCGGGGGGCGAGGCGCCGGACGTCTATATGAACGTCCGAGGGTTCATAGCGGACGTCTATATAAACGTCCGGCCTGACATAGCGGATGTATATAGACGTCCGTCCTGACATACCGGACATCTATATAAACGTCCAGCCTGACATAGCGGACGTCTATATAAACGTCCGTTGTGTCAGGACGGACGTTTATATAAACGTCCGTCTTGGCACAACGGACGTCTACATAGACGTCACCCGCATAGACGTCCGACCTCCCCCGGACGTCAAAAGGCCCACAGAACGGACGTCTATAGCCCATTCTGCACTAGTGATCCCTTCACCTTCCTCTCACTAGTACAAAAACAGCGTACAACGTCAAATATTTTGGGCCTTTCACATCGGATTCGAGAATGACGTCATATCAGGAGACGTTAAATTGACGTCGAATTTAAAAAATTCGACGTTAAATTTAACATTAAATTTTATCACTAAACGACGTTAATCAATTTTTTATTTGTTTTAAATTAATTGTGATCCTTTTTTACAACTCTACGAGATCTGGAAAGCAGAAAAACAACAAGTTTCAGTTTTTGGTATTTTGTAAAGCATGAACTATGAACATGTAATATAGTATCAACAACAAACAACAATAACAAACAACAAACAAGTCCAATCAAACAACAAAAAAGTTCAATCAAACAACAAACAAGTTCAATCAAACAACAAACAAGTTCAATCAAACAACAACAACAAACAAGTTCACCCAAACAATAACAAGAAACAAGTTCAACAAAAAATAACAAGAAACAAGTTCAACAAAAAAGTTCTTAAAAACGAAAACGAAAACGAAAACTAACCTTGGTTCATCGAAATAAAGTGTTGCCACACGTGAGAGAGAAACAAAATGCGCCTATGAAGGACAACAACACGAAAATAATTTGTTAAAACAAACAAAAATCATACCTAAACTAGTAAGTTAACATGCATTTGTATCAAATGAAAGAAAGATTACATATGATGGTCGTCAAACTTCATTCAAGAAAAGTTTGAGCAGAGAAGAGGGTCTCGCGCGCTAAGAAAAAGTGAATGAATTTTCAATCTCCCGCTCAAATTTTTATTGAATTCACTAACCTTGTGACGTCTAACGCTGGGGCATTCGACGTTTTATATCCTTTTACGTCGAATTATAATTTTAAACGACATTTAATAATTGCATTTATTTACAAAAATGCCACCGGTCATTTTTAACGTTGGCTATTGAGTAGTTCGACGTTGAACGCGTGACGTTATACGCTGTTTTTGCACTAGTGTCTTTGTTCGCCAAAACCCTACCACCGGGAGCCACCACCTCGTCGTGTGTGACGGCTGTGAGCGTGGCTTCCATCTCGCCTGCGAGTGCGTCGCCTCTGGAGGGAAGAGAAAGCGGTGGCCGTTGGGAGTGAAGTGAGGTTGCTGATGAGCGGCGGCCATGGAGGTTGAACGGGGTTGCGACATGGAGACGAACATTAAGGTTGGCAGCGGCACTAGGTGGTGATGAACGAAGCTTTGTGATGATGAGTCAATGGAGGTTTCTGGTGAAGAAGGTGAGTGCGACAACTTGCGATTGAGGTTTTTATTATGTTAATGGTGGTGGTGCGAATTAGGATTTCATGACGGCGGGGTGAAGATTGGGGGAAACTGTTCTGCTCTGCCACGAGTTCTCTGCGCACGATGAAAGGAGGTTGTCACGATTTGCGTTAACGCTGGCGGTGGCTACTTCGAAGGCGGTGGTGGCGCGATCTGCTAGTTGCCTTTCTGATTGCAGGTTGTGCGAAGGAGAGAGAGAGCTCTCGCAGTGGTCATGGTGGCGGCCTTATGGATCTCGCGAGGTGTTGTGGCACGATTGTTGATGGCGACGGCACGGCGCGACACAATGTGGTTGCTGATGGTGCGCGAGAAGCGTGTTTATGGGTGGCGGTAGTCGTGGCGGCGTCCTAGTTCTCTGGCTTGGTTTCTATTTCCTGCAGGTTGCAATGGATAGCGGCGTGATTCTGGAGAACGCCATGGTGGCTGTGACGCGTTGGAGAAGAAGACTTCGCGTGGTGGCCTGTGGTGGTCCAATAAAGGTAGCACGGTGGTTGGGTGGTGGTCCGATGTGAGAATGGAGGCTGAAACGTTAAGAAGGAACTGTAGAGGCAATCATACCTTTGTATTCTCTCTGTTTACCTATATGATATATTGTTGAATTATAGAAAGCTCTGGGCTAGGGATTATTGATACTTTCTGGATGGATGTTTTCTTAATTTATTTATTAGATACGCACAACAAAACTGCAGCTTGTAATATTTCTTCTACATTGCCTTGAAACAGTTTCTTGATTCAAAGTTATTTTATTTTATGAACTGCGTTCTATGATCTTATATGCTAGGAGACTACCGGTATAGTAATGGATGTGGCAAGCATAATCCCAGGGAGATGGCATGAAAATGGGCAAAGAAAGAAATAAGGAATCTTATGAGGTTCACATTTGTTCTTTCTCTTATTCTAAAATTCTTGTAAAAATCAAAGTACTTCCTCCAGCCTCTGAGTATACGCAATTCTCGACTAATTTTACTCTATTTAACGAAACCATCTCTAAAAGGCTTCTAACGTTTCAGTCCTTCCTTCTACTGCCTCGGTTCAACTCCAAACCAAAGCATAAGACCCCTCTACTGCCTCGATTCACCAGCAACCGAGGCAAAAGCATACATCTTTTTGCCTCAGTTCAGAATCGAGGCAAAAAGTGGTAGACTTTTTTCTTCGCTTGTATATACCTCGGTTGCAGAACCGGTGTGGATAAGTGAAAATAACCATTGTCATTTCCTTTTACTGCACTAGTGGTTGTTGAAGATGACTAAATATAAACTCGTTTACAGTTGAATTAGTATAATTTTCTTCTGTTCTTTTACTTTATTCTCGTCTATTTCATTGATAATTAAAGTTCTAAAAACAGCTAAAACTATTCAAAAAAACATTAAATTTTGACAAACGAATTCACCTCTCGGATTGACATATATATATATATATATATATATATATATATATATATATATATATATATATATATATAGTGAATTTAAATATTATTTTTGTGGTTTTACATTTTTCATTTAAATTATATTAAACTTCTCGATTGAGATATGCTAAAAAAAGTTGGTTTACTTTCCTCAATTATTTCTTTTTTTGCATAAAATCTCTTTAATATTAAACTTTTAAATCCAGAATTTCTATCAAATAATTTACTAGCTAGTGCTACCTCAATTCGCCTTCTAAATATATAAGATATTCTATCGCAATACTTTATCATAAAAATTTGGTTGTATTATAAATTCAGTTTTTTGCTATTTAAATTACTTGAACACATAATTGAAAATCCATACAAATTATTAATCTAAACAACATATTCATCAACTTACAGAATTATTTGTCACAAAAAAGAACAGTCTATTTAAACATTTCACCCATGCAAATTTTTGAATAAAATACAAACAAAACACAATTTGCGGATAAATTGATAAATGAAATGAGGATGCATCATTACAGCAAACTCTTCAGTATCGGATTTGTTGAAGAGCTTTTGTGGTTTGCAACTCGTTGTACACGGCAAGCCAACCAGCTTGAGTGGGATGCAGAAGGTCCCAAAAGAAAGCTGATTTGGGATGATCACAGACCTTATATTTCTTAACATTGTTTTCATCCACACTTCCACAAAAATATTGGCTAATTATACCAACGCAACAAGGCTTGAATGCGTCCTTGATGTTATTGCTAGATGGGTGGTTCAGCACCGACAAGAAACTGTCGTAAAGATCAAGAACGATGAATGTTGTTTGCTTCTTGGTTTGGTGATTCAACCTAGTCACAGCTTGGTTCAACAAGTTGTTGTGGAGCAGTACGAGGTCGTTGAAGGTACTGTTACATTTTTGGAATGATAATGAAGCTGTGCTTCCAGGAAGACATCCAAGTGGCTGTAGACCATCCACAACAATTTTCTTTACTCCCAGACTTTGGATGCGAAGCAAGTTCGTTGCAGTTTGATTAACCACCGAGGCGATGAAAGAGGGAAAACCCTACATGCATTCCATGAAAAGTGAATCTTAATAACTAGAAGATTTTAGCACATTAGTTGTCGTTGAAGAAGAATACGATGTTAACATTCTTGTAAGGTTCTTCTAATGTATACATTGGACTTAGCTTTACCTGAATAGAGCCATTTCTTGCCAAGTAGAAACTGTAATCGTTTCCTGCGACAGAGACAAGTGCTACAGATTTGCTGAGGTCTGAAGCTGTGTACACATTCTCTTTGAGCAACTGCTTGAAGAAATCGATTTGGATTGTCATGTTTGGGTTTTTGGAGGATGTGTCAAACACGCCAGTACCACCATATGCAAAGTTCATCCCGTATTTCAAATTTTGTGGAATCAATTTCCTAAATTTGTAGGGAAGAGGCGATTTCAGTCCCAAAAACTTAGCTGCACCAGAACATACAGTTTCATTTAGTTAATGAAATATACAATTACTTGTACTAAGTTATATACCAAAGAGAAAAAGTGTGAGATCAATTGATTGATGTCATATCCCATAAATAAGAAACTATAAAACAATCTGGCATGATTCTGGTAACAAAGAAATAAAAAATAGTAGCAATAGATACTGATAAAATATAGTGTTGTTTTCATTTGTCTTTATACTTGTATTCAGTTCTTATCATTAAAAATTTTCAAATAAATAAATGAATAATGATTCTCTTGCTTTTACGGACAGGGCCCGTCCAGCTAGAACTAAATTATTGATATGCAAAAAGCCAAGCGTAATTATTTTATCTGATAAGACTCGTTCTGAATGAGAAATCTTAGCTACATTCTTTTTTTCAATAAATTATTAGCTGTACATTTTACGGATAATTTATAATGGATAAAAAAATAAGGAAATATGCTATCATCTGATTTATGTTAGAATCTCAATGATTCCAAAATCTACAAAATAGCGCAGAAGAATAGATTATGTTCAATTATCCTGAGAAAGTAAAACCATTGGTTGAGACTTTTTATCAGAGCAGGAATAAAATGAAATTGTTGATGTACTTTTTCTGAGTAAATGTAATGAGTATGAAGTTAGGTAAAGAAGAATTTTTTTGTTACACCAAAGGAACAAGAAATTGGGAATAAAGAGAGAGAGGAGAATATATATTCGTACGTATAAGAAATTATTATGTTATTTATTAACATACGTATGGTGAAAAACACATAAAAAGTTAAACATCAACCATATTTGTCAAAATTAATGGAAGAAGGGATTATTTATTTATTTATTTATTTATTGTCAAATGAGTAATATAGACGAGTTAAAACTATTATCTTCACAAAAGGAACAAAATGGACCGCCATTCAAATATAATGCAAGTTTTTGTGCAAAATAAACAATGACTTAACTGCTACTTAAAATTATAGCAATATATATACGTATATATATATATATATATATATATATATATATATATATATATATATATATATATATATATATCAACAAATGTGATAGCACTCATATTGTTGATCACGTGCCCTCTATAATTTTGTTCAAATTCATTGTTTATCCATTATAATTTATATTTCTTATAATTTTCTTCACTTGGATTTTTTTAAATGTTAATCCTTCTTTCTATTTCATTTTTAACTCTTATCTACGGTTTACCATATTTTAATATCTAGTCATTTACAATTTAACCCTGTTTTAACTAAGTTTGTAGCAGATTATTTTAAAATTAGTAAATTAAGCTTTTAGAAAACCTGTTTCAATTTAATATAATGCATAAATTTTTGTTTTTAATATATTTTGTGAAAACATTTTCCACAAAACCAATGTATTTTACAAAGATAATTTAATTAATGTATCTAACTTGAAAATCTTGATTTGAAAAATAAAATGTATTCGAATTGCTTTTATTTATGATCATCCATATATTATATAGTGACATTTTAGCTTTGCAATGAAAAAACAACTTATTATTTCTGACATAAAACAATGTTTTATTTATAATTTGTGGAAAACAAATGTGATGGAAGAATAGTAGGTTTGGAAGGTGAAACATGATTTATAATAATGAACATTGTCTTAGAAAGAAGACAGCACCAACAACGATGCAACTTTTGTGGTGTTTTAAACTATTCAATAATGCACCATGCCCTGAGCAGAGTCAAATATATATATCAAAAATCTTATAGACAATAACACAAGAAAGATAAAGAGGCAAGCCAACGGAAAAAAAACGAACCCCACCCTTTCAACCAAAATATAATCAATTCTCATTTTTCTTAAATTCATTTTTTATTATACTACTATTTTTCACGTCACCAATATTATATTCTTAATTTCTATCTTTTCTTCATCCTGTATCTCTCGGGAAGCAATTTTAGATTAATTTCTCAAAACTGATTAATGGTTTAACTGAATTCGTAATGGACTAGGTTTATTTTTTATCCGTATTAAAATTTACAATTTTTAAATTCAATCTAACTAAAACCCATAAACTAAATTAATTCGAGAATTTTAACCTATATTTTTTCGACTCTAATTTTAGACTCTGGACAAGAAATTTGCTAATTTATTCCACAAAAGAATTGATCAAAGCATCTGAATTCGAAAGATGCAGCTTTTTTGGTTAAAGAGAAGAAAAGTAAATAAAATGAAAGAAAAAAAACGTGCACTCACTAGTGCAGAAACGGCTTTTCACGTCCCCGAATAGACGTCCGTCCAACGAATCCCCAACGTATATAATTGACCGGTGGCATAATAGTAAATATGTGGAACTATAGACGTCCGTCCTAGGTCGACCTGGACGTTTATAACATTATAGACGTCCGTCACAAGGGGGACGGACGTTTTAAAGGCTGCCGTTGTCAATCTCTGAACGTCCGTCCTGGGTCGACCTGGACGTTTATAACATTATAGACGTCCGTCACAGGGGGACGGACGTTTTTCAAGGCTGCCGTTGTCAATCCTTGAACGTCCGTCCTGGGTCGAGCTGGACGTTTATAGTATTATAGACGTTCGTCCAAGTGGGACGGACGTTTTATAGGCTAACGTTGTCAATCTCTGAACGTCCGTCCTGGGTCGAGCTGGACGTTTATAACATTATAGACGTCCGTCACAGGGGGACGGACGTTTTATAGGCTAACGTTTATAACTTTTTGGACTGCGTGTTAGGCCGTTTACTCCTCCACTTCCCTCCTTCTCATTTGGAATCTACTTTTCAGGTTAGCTTGTTGGTTGAAAATTTTGTGTATGCATGTATGTGGATTTTGTGTATGGACGTTTTTTACTGTAAAATGTGTATTAGTTATGTTATTGTGTTAAACGATTAATGCGAAATGTGTATTAGTGTATGGACGTTTTTTACTGTTAAATTTTGTGTATGCATGTATGTGTTATTGTGTAAAATGTGTATTAGTTATTGCCATACATTGAGTGACACTTAGTTCCCGTTTGAAATTTAAGACAAACGATTAATCTTTTAATCGTTTGTGTTAAATTTTGTTCAAGTTATATGCCATCTTGTGAACCCGTCGGTCTTCCCAAGAGCAAAAACGAAGGAAAATGTGAAGGTAAAGGTGTTCGAGGTGTGACAATTCAAAGTGTTAGCAGAAAACAAATTGACCAAGCTCATTTGTACGTCTTAAACAACACTGTTGATGTGATTCCTTACATTTCTGACCACGTTAATGAAGTAAAGGCAGCAAACCCAAAAATGAGTGAAAAATGGCATCTTAATGAACATGTGAAAACCTTCTTGGGATGGTTTAAGAAAAAGGTGTATGCGACTCCACATGTTTCTGAAACTTTATTGAGGTTATCTCGTGGACCGAACACAGAGGTCATTACATATGGTGGGTACTATATAAACAATATTTCTTTTCAGACAAAGGTAGAAGATGACAAAAGCAGAGTTCAAAATAGTGGCGTCACACTACAAGCTGAGTCTGTGCACTTTGCTAGTTCTAAAGACAAAAATCCAATCACAGCATCCATCAGTTATTTTGGAATAATACAAGAAATATGGGAAGTTGATTACGTTACTTTTAGAGTACCAGTTTTCAAGTGTAAATGGGTTGATATAAATTCTGGTGTCATGATGGATGACCTTGGTTTCACATTGGTAGACTTGAACAAGATGAATTACACTGATGAACCATTTATCATGGCTAGTCAAGCAAGACAAATATTCTACGTAAGTGATCCATCGAATAACAAATGGTCAGTGGTTTTAGAAGGTAGAAACATGCATGGACATGATGATGACGATTCTCTTGATATACTTGAGACAACATCTGTTGCATGTAGACCCACTAAAGACCTAGTTGATGACGTTGCCGATGTAATGCAAGCAATTCGTAGTGATCACAACGAAGGCATTTGGGAAAAAACAATTAATTAATAGGTTAATATTTTCACTTTTATTGACTTTATATGTATGTTCATCATAATTGAATTATTTCTAACGTTGTCTAATTTTTCAGGTATGTCGGCCTCAGACTCAGGATCGGGAAAGAGCAGACGTGGACGAGGCGTCACCCGAGTGGCAGATGTGACATCCGGACGCGTGGATGGTCAGAGGAGGCATGTTGACATTGACCCCAGATCAGGTCATCCATCAGGGCCAAATGCTGATAGGTTTAGGAGTTATCTGGGCAAGTTAGCAAAAAGTCATGTCTCTATCCTTCATGCATGTTGGGATGACGTCCCAGAGGTCGACAAGAACCTCTTATGGCAAGATGTTTTGGTATGTTTAGACTTCATGCAATTTGTGATATACTTATCTGTTAACTTTTCTCTTGGTAACAAGTTTTTTCTTTTAAACAGCAACATTTTGATATTCCAAACACATTGCAAATCAGAAAGAAAGTGTTATCGCATATAGCGATAAGATTTAGGGATTTCAAGACAAGGCTGACACGACTATATGTCTTTGGAGATAGACAACATGAAAATCCATCTCAGCATTATACCTTCACAGAGGAGGATTGGATGCAGTTTCGTGCATCTAGAGAGTCTGAAGAATGGAAGGTATGTTTCTTAAGATCATCTTTCATTGAGTTTTTATGATTTTAGACTTACTTACATACATGGTTTCACAGGATAAAAGGTTAGCCGCCCAAGAAAGACAAAGGCTAAACGACACACCCCACTTGTTATCACGAGGTGGATATGCAAAACTGGAGAAGAAACTGAGAAAGTCTAGAGCCGATGCCTTGGGACTTGAGTCGCCTGACCTAGCACCTGCACCTGCTAGGTACGAGCTGTGGAAGGCTGCTCGGACTAAATCTGATGGGAACATGACATCTTCCTCAGCTGCCTTGATCTCACAGAGAATTGTAAGTTCAAATTATAAGCAGTTATTTGATTGTGTATCTATCACAGCATGTCTTCTAAGTAACTTGGTTTTTTTATGTGCAGGATGAGTTGGTTGAGCAGCAGACTCAGGGGACATTTGCTGGCCAAGGTAGGGACGACATTCTGACAACGGCCATTGGAAGGCCCGAGCACCCAGGACGTGTACGTGGAGTTCCAGGGGCGATTGGTCTTCGTGACTATTTTGGCCCTACACAGAAAACCCCCCAATCAATGAGTCAGGAGACACTGAGGCAGATGGATCTTCAGTGGGAGGAAAGACTCAACCAAAGCATGAGATCAATGGAGCAACGATTCATGGAGCAGCTACATGAACAAAAACAAATACAAAGAGCGCTTGAAGAAAAGCTGCATTCCATGACGCAAGGCCACATGGGGGCCGATGAAACTCCTACAGCACCTCGTGTCAGCACTAGAGGATCATGCTCTGCTGTAGAACCCAATGAGTATAGCGGTCAATATGAGCTGTTGGTTGATGGGGATCCCCCACGCATTGTGGCTGTCGGACGAGTGCTTGAGGGAGGGGAGACCATTCATGGTGTTGCCATATTACCCCAGCACGTGCGTGTGACCATTGACGAGGTTCGGGATCCCCAGGCTCAGGTGCCTGTACCCACTCCAGAAATTAACTTTGTGGGGGAGGCCATAGGAACATTTATTGCCTGGCCTAGAGCATTGATCATGTCCCACATCGCGACTCCACAGGTATAATGTCTTTTTCCTTAGTATTTCTATGTTAATTGTCTTCATATAATTGTTTATAAAGCTTTGACGTAAATTCTTATCTTCAGTTCACACGTCCTCAGAAGCAGCCAATTCATGATACAGTCATACATGAAGATGATGACATGGCTGAAGCAGAGGATGATCCTATATCAAAGTTAGTGACAAAATTACCCAGATTGAAGAAAGCATCATTAGAACTATACTAGGATTTGAGGGTATTTGGTCTTCCCCCACATGTGCCAGTTTATATCACATTTTCTGATGCATTGGAGGTGATTGAGGGAGACAGGATGTTGAATATTTCCATCATTCAGTTGTGGTGCATGTAAGTTAGTCAATTTGGTCTTTGATATTACTTTTATTTACATTCTTATATAGTTTCTAACGACTTAACTTTGTTGTTTTAGGTACATGGACACAATCGTTGTAGACCAAGGTCGGTCTTCCATGTACGGATTTGTTGAACCTCAGACCATTCAACCGTCTGGTAACACACTTCAAAACAAACAACATTATTTGCAAACATGGATGGATGAGTCCAAAAGAGACATATACCTTGTGCCATACATTGACGGGTACGTGTTTTTATATGTGGTCAGTTTATTATTATAGTTTCCTTAATTAGTTGAATAACTATTTGTCCTTCGTGATAGGTCTCACTGGCAGCTGATGGTTATCATTCCCAAACAATGTAAAATTATATGGTTTTGTTCGTTGCACAGGAAGATGAAAAATGACTTGAGAACCATGCTTCAAGGGTAAGTGTTTCTCCAAAAAATGACTTCAATTTGATGTTAACCTTCAACTTTTATGATAAAATAGTCATATTAATTATACTTTGTGTTTTCAATCTGTACAGAGTTATTGGTAAATCTCGTGGTCAATTGGTTCAAATTTTGTATCCAAAGGTTGTAAGTCATTTATAGTTTCTAATTCATTTATGTTATTGAATGATCTAAATTTTTAACTATTTAGTTTGTTATTTTAGTGTAACCAGCAGGTAGATTCATGGGAATGTGGCTTCTATGTGATGTGTTGGATTAAGACCATCATTCGAGCTGTCATTACAGATGACTGGAATGAGGTAATGATGTATACCTTCAATACATTACAAATCAAAATCATCTTCAACTATATATGAAACAATAATGAATCTTTCTTGAATTTTGCAGCGCTTCAAGACTACATCGCCTATTGTAGAGGACACAATTAACCAGATAAGGCAGGAGTGGACCGCTTATCTTCTACAAAGATGGAGTTAGGAATAGTTATATTTCTTCTTGATTGAACATTGTTTGGTTTTAGTTTTATTATTATGTTAATAGTTTGGTAGTGGATTGAACATTAAGTAGAATTTTGTTTATATAAAACGCATATTTATGTTATTGGAGAATTGTTCTGGGACATTTTTCTGTTTTTCAGGTGTGGTTCTATTGAGAAAACAAACAAATTTTTAAAAAAAAACGCCCACTAGACGTCTGTTAGTGTACAGTCGGACGTCTATAGACGTCCGTCTGTGCACATACGGACGTCCCACCCCAGCCCTACACCAAAAAAACTCAGCGAGGATGACGTCCGTCCTCAGACAGCAGCGGACGTTTATATGGACGTCCGTCCTCAGACAGCGGACGTTTATAATAAACGTCCGTGCTCAGGTAACAGACGTTTATATAATAAACGTCCGTCCTCAAGCCACGGACGTTTATATAAACGTCTGTCCTGATGCAGCGGACGTTTATATAAACGTCCATCCTCAGGCAGAGCGGACGTTCATATAGACGTCCGTCCGCAGGCAGAGCGGACGTTCATATAGACGTCCGTCGTGGCAAGACGGACGTCTGAGGGACGTCTACCGCATAGACGTCCGGCGTACGCCGGACGTCAAAAGGCCAAAATATCGGACGTAAAAAGCCGTTTCTGCACTAGTGACTTTTCAGTGTTAAGTGACAGCATGAAGAGAGAGAAAGAGAGGAAGACTTACCAATGTAGTCTGTTAGAACTCTACCGTCCGAGAATCTTCCGGCAGGTTTTCCGGGGAAAGTTATGCCGTAAGGGTTTTTCCACGACCCAGGTTGATCTATTCTCGTGTTTCCGGTATCCACATAGGAGTCGCCAAAAACAAACAATTTTTGGTAACTGGTCGCATGATGTTGCAACCTAGCCTCAACTCTCAAACCTATTACATAATTTTGAATAAAAACATTAAGGGGTGAAGAACAACTATTGAATGAAGTGGCGTAATGATGCATGCATATATATACCTGAGAGAAGTAGAAGTGCTAGAGAAAGAGATAAGAGGGAAAGCTGTTGGTTGTGTGAGTTCATCATAGAATGAGGTATTTCAATTTTGTTGTGAAGTTAAAAGGAGTGTTTGATGGTGATGATGAAATCGAATGGCTTTTTATAGTGAAAGGAGAAAGAAGTGGGCAACACGTGGAATTTCGGAATTTTGAAACTGATAGAGAATTCAATGAAGCTTTTTGAGGTTTGATCTGTCGTTGGGTGCTGAAAAACACGGACAGAGTTGACAAGACTACAATCTCATGCTGCCTCGCTCTATTATAAATATTCTTCATTCTATTCACATGTTTAAAAACACAGGTTTAATTTTATTTTTTTTGCACAGAAAAGTTAATAAATATTTTATTTTTCATTAGATTATATAGTTCAACAGCTTATTGCAATTATATATTTTCCACTGAGGAATCATAATAATGCAAATAATAATGGGTCAAAATCAAATTGATTGCACACCTGGTAATTCTCAAGGCAACTGTGCTACGCATGTGCAATTTCTTAAAATGGTCGATGTTTTAAAATATGTGCGAGAGTGGCAAGGATGCATTTTTATCTCCAAATCACTAGCACAAAAATAACATATAATGTCACGCGTTCAACGTCCAACCACTGAATAACCAACGTTAAAAATGAACGGTGACATTTTTGTAAATAAATACAATTATTAAACGTTGTTTAGAATTGTAATTCGACGTAAAAGAATATAAAACGTCAAATGCCCTTTAAATTCAACGTAAAAAGGTTAGTGAATTCAATAAAAATTTGAGCGGGAGATTGAAAATTCATTCACTTTATCTTAGCGCGATACCCTCTTCTCTTCTCAAACTTTTCTCGAACGAAGTTTGACGAGCATCACATGTAATTTTTCTTTCATTTGATACAAATGCATGTTAATTAACTACTTTATGTATAATTTTTGTTTGTTTTAACTGATTATTTTTGTGCTTTTCTCCTTCATAGGCGTATTTTGTTTTCTCTATCACTGGTGACGAAACTTTATTCCGATGAACCCACCTTTTGAAGGTTAGTTTTCGTTTTCGTTTTGAAGAACTTATGTGTTGAACTTGTTTGTTGTTTTTTTTGTTGAACTTGTTTGTTGTTTTTTTTTTGTTGAACTTGTTTGTTGTTGTTTTTTGGTTGAACTTGTTTGTTGTTGTTTGATTGAACTTGTTTATTGTTGGTTATTATTGTTTGTTGTTGATACTACACTACATGTTCATAGTTCATGCTTTATAAAATACCAAACACTGAAATTTGTTGTTTTTTTGCTTTTCAGGTCTCATAGAGTTGTAAAAAAGATCAGAATTAATTAAAAAAAACAAAAAAAAATTGATTAACGTCGAATATTGACAAAATTCGATGTTAAGTTTACGGTGTATATTAACAAAATTCGACGTTAATTTAACGTCAAATTTTTTAAATTTGACGTAAATTTAATGTCTCTTGATATGACGTCGTTCGCGAATTCGCCTTTAAAAGCCCAAAATATTCGACGTTGTACGCGATTTTTGTACTAGTGAATTGTGTTTCAACTAGTTATATGACATTTCAAAATTTGACTGGGTTAAATGTGTTTCTTAATTATAAACTTTGATATTTACTTTTGTAAATGTTTTATAATTTTCTAAGATTCTAAATGAGGTTTTCCGTAATTGATATATGATTTTGATGAATTATTTATGTGTCTAATAAAAGGTCACGTAGTTATTTAGCATAAGGTTGAATAATACAGGACATGATATGCAAATGTTTGGTGCAAAAGCTTTTGCTCAAGTATATGTATATGAGATGATGTTTACTCATGCAAAACATGTTCTATATATCGGTTTAACTAAGTTTACACGGTTATTAGCGATGTTAAGATTTATGAATTTAAAGGCTAGCAATAGATGGACCGATAAGAGTTTCACGGAATTATTATCATTGTTGAAAGAAATGCTGCCAAATAGAAATACACTACTCACTAGTAATTATGATGCAAAGAAAATTCTTTGTTCGATGGATATGGAAAATACATGCATGTTGAATGATTGGATATTATATAGGAAAGAGTTTGAAGGTTTGAAAAAATATCTGAAATGTGGGTTATCTTATTACAAGCCAAAAAAAATAACAATGAAGAAAGTGGTTAGATAGAAAAGGATTATTCCGCTTTGAAAGTAGTTTGGTATCTTCCAATTGTGACCAGATTTCAGTGTTTGTTTGCGAATCCAAACGACGCTAAAAACCTTAGATGGTATGCGGGTGAGACAACAACTATTAGACTGCTTCATCATCAAACTGAATCAATGCAATGGGAAAATATTGAACTTGAATTCCCCCAATTCAATCAAGAATGTAGAAGTCTTTGGCTTGCTTTAACGATTGATGGTATGAATCCATTTGGTAATTTAAGTACCAACCACAGTTGTTAGCCCGTTATATTGATAATTTACAACTTATCTCCTGGATTTTGCATCAAGAGAAAGTACATGATGTTGTCTATGATGACATCTGGTCCAAGGCATCCTGAAAATGATATAGATGTTTATCTCAATGTCTACTAGTTGAAGAGTTGAAGTTGTTGTAGACTCATGGGGTTGAAATATTTGATGCCTTCGCATCTGAAACTTGTGTGATGCATGCAATGTTATTTTGTACCACTAATGACTTCTCAGCTTACGACAATTTGTTAGGGTACAGTGTCAAGGGTCATAAAGCATGTCCTATATGTGAAGAAAACACTACAGTTCATCAATTGAAACACAGAAGGAAGAAAATGTATATGCGTCATTGAAGATTTTTACAATCTAATCGTCCATATTAAAGGTTAAATAAAGCATTCAATGGACATCAAAAGAATGACGATGCCCAAATTCCTTTTGACTGGCCTTCAAATTCATGAAAAAGTTAAAAGAATACATCATGTATTTGGGAAAACATCGAAGAAGTCATCTACAACAAGCCCTTGGAAGAAAAAATATATATTATTTGATCTTCCATATTGGTCAAAGATAGATATTAGACATTGCATATAGATGTAATGCATGTAAAGAAGAATGTGTGTGATAGCTTGATTGATACACTTCTCAACATTCAGGAAAAGACAAAAGATGAAGTCAATTCTCGTTTGAATATGGTTGACATGAAGACTCAAGAAGACTTGGCACCAAGGGAGGTTGGTAAATGTACTTATTTTCCCTCCGCATGTTACACAATGTCCAGACAAGAGAAAATAAGTTTTTTCCTTTGTCTAAAGAGTGTCAAGGTACAACAAGGATACTCTTCAAATATTAAGAGTTTAGTGTCGATGTAGGCCTTAAAGTTTGTTAGAATGAAGTCTCATGATTGTCACATCTTAATGTAACAATTGTTACCAATGGCTATTCGGAGAATTTTGCCCAAAAATGTTAGGCAGACCATAACTCGTTTGTGCTTATTTTTCTCGTCATATTGTAGTAAAGTCATTGATCATGTAAAGTTAGATGAACTTCAAGGCGAGATTGTTACCAACTTGTATCAGCTGGATATGTTCCCCCTCCCCGCCACCCTCCCCTCCTCCCCTCCCCCCGCACTCGACATCATAATATATTTGTTTGTTCATTTGGTCAAAAAAATAAGTGTTGTGGACCAGTATATTAAGAAGGATATATCATATTTAATGTTATATGAAGATTTTGAAAGGGTACGCCAAAAATCAATATTGTCCAGAAGCTTCAATGATTGAAAGGTATATTGTTGAAGAAATTATCGAGTTTTGTTCAGATTACATGACTAAAGCAAATTCGATAGGAGTTGTTAAATAGATGTTTTACAAGTAATCAGATGTGTTAATGTGGTGACCAAAGATCGCGAAAAAATGTTGCAAGCACATATGTACATATTGAACAACATAGATGAGGTGATCCCTTTTTTAGAAGCACACAAAAACCTTGTGAAGGAAAACAGTTCGAGACAATCAAAGAAATGTTAATTGATGGAGCATAACAAAACATTCATGTCATGGTTTAAATTAGAGGTTTTAAATAATGCATATTCCTCTGAGACTCTATTGTGGCTAGCAAATAGAATAAAGTTTGATGTCGTATGTTGTATAGGTTACGAAATTAATAATTACACATTTTATACGAAATATTTCGATGATAAAAGCATAATACAAAATAGTGGAGTCAGTCTAGAAGTTGAGTCGCCACAATTTTTCACATCCAAAGATCAAAATCATGTATTTGGGTCAATGATATATTATGGTATAATAGAAGACATATGGGAGGTTGATTACACTATTTTTTTTATTCTAGTGTTTAAATGTAAATGGTTTGACAACAAGAGTGGTGCGAAAATGGATGAATTCGGTATGACTCTAGTTGATTTTTGAAAGGTGGGTTATCGAGACAAACCCTTTATCATGGCACATCAAGCATCTCAAGTTTTTTATGTCAAGGATCCTATGTTTGATCATTGGTATGTCACTCTGCAGAACAATAAATGTTTAAAATTATGATAATTTTTTATGACGACCATTTAGTTGACGATACATGCAATTCGAGAAGATCACAACGAGGGAATATACATATGACTAATCCATAAATTATGTATGAATTTCAAATTTACATGTTTTGTTAAATAATATCTTATGTTATTTTATAAGTCTTTTATTAATGGGTTAAATATGTTTTTAGTCCTTAAACTAGCACATGATTTTGGTTTTCGTCCCTCTCCGAAACTTTGATCTATTTTCTTCCCTTTCCTTTTACAAAGTCCTGGATTTAATCCTCTATGTCTAACGACGTTAATTTTTTTCTTAGGTGGCTAACGATATGCCACATGCTTTTTCCCTATTTTAAGACTTGTGAACTCCTCCTCCCTCTTCTCTTTACGTGGGACATTGATAACGGTTGAATTTACCGTTATCTGTGATGCAATTTTGATACTAAATTAACCCTTTTTTACTTTGAAGCTTGCTTAAACTTTTGTTTTTGTTGAATTTGGTGAATAAGTGAATAGAGGTTATACTTAATGATTTGTATCACTAATTCCCTCAATTTTGTAGGTTATTGGTATGATTGGAAGAGGAACAAAAGTATCAAGGAGTTGGAACCCAGGAGGGATAGCAAAAGCATCGGGAAAGAAGCCTAAAGAAGGAACAGGGCGCCTGGTTGCCCTTTTCTGGGGCCCTAGGCGTTGCTTGTCACGCAACCACGCCTGGTTTCCCTCTCTAGGGATCCTCAACGTTGGAGGTCTCGCAAGGGCGCCTGCTTGGCCCCATTTGGGGCGCTGAGCACCACTCTTCTCGTAAGGACGCCTAGGCACCCCCTCTAGGGGCGCTGAGCGTTAGTCAGTTACACTGCAGTTGCACCTGGTTGCCCCACTTAGGGCGCTGAGCGCCAGCGATGTTGGCTCATGATCCAATTTTGATCTATTTAAAGGCTTCTACACATTAGGGTTGGTATCTTTGGATGACTAAAGCACAGAAACACAATTTTCGACCCTTTGGAAGCAGATTGGGATGCGGGAGCTTTCCTTCTCACTTTCTAGGGCCATTCATTCATTCTTCCATTGTACACCAAGGTTCTCCATGACAATGGAGAACTAAACTCATTTGTTGTTGGGGATGATGTAACCTCTAAACTTTCATGTATTTGAACATGTTTTAAATATTTTATGCTTCTTTCATTGAATGTTAGTGATTTTCTCCTCTTAATGCTTGTCTTGTTTTGGCCATTCATGACTTGATGTTTGATTTGTTTGATTTGTTTGAGTATTGAGAAATATCTTATGAATCATGATCTAGAGGATTTCACCCAAAGGGAATATTGCCTAGGGATAGGGATAGGACGTTTGGTTGTCTTAAGCTTCTTTTCTTAATACGGAATTGGTTATTAGGGATTCAAGGGATTGAAGTCTAATAATTAAGACTAGGCTTTTTACGCCGAGGGATCGGGTTCTAAGTAATTTCGTAAGTGACATTAACATTCCAATGAAGAAGATGAGTCCTAATATGCATGAAAGTGAAGTAGGTGAAATCTAACCCCAACAACATAATCATCTGATATCATCAATATCATTCTTTCATTCTTGCTTTTAGTTCCAAAAGATCAAGATTTTACATTCAAGTTTATGTTTACTTTTATGCATTTTACCCGCTATAAAAGTTTAACCTAAATTTATTTGTTTGGTTCACATGTTTCCCTGTTTACGATTCCTTTCTCTCTTTTACGTCAAGGTGCACTGATGCTCATGATTTGAGATGCATCTCGCGTAAAGGATCACAATGGTAGAAGGCTGGCGCAATGATAATGTTGTGCAAGGATGGTGCGCGATGCTAATGGCTAACTGGCGCAAAGGTTTTCTAGTGATGGGATGCTCTGATAAGGCTTGCACGACGATTGGTTCGCTCGACAATAAGGTATGGTTTTTTCATTGTCTCTCTGGATTTTCAAAGCTTCTCTCTGGATTTTCATTGTCTCTTTGCACCATATACAAACAGAAACAAGAACAACAAACACAGAATTGAAGATGGAGGACCTAGTGCAGGTTCTAGGGTTGAGCGCAATGAGGGTGATGAGAGCGGTGATAACGCCAATGCGCACAGCAAGAACTACAAGCGCTTGGTGGAGCAGGTGAGGATCATAGGGAACCTGCTGGCGACGCTGGAGTCGGTTGAGGTGGCACGACTGCTGGAAACAAAGGAACTGTGGGATGGTCTCCAAGAGGCTCTACGGAAAGCGGTTGAATTGGTGGAAAGTTGCAAAGACAAGAGTTACCTTTACATGCTTGCCATGGGTTGGAGCGTAGTGAATCAGTTCCGCCACATTCAGACGCAGATTGATCGTCACCTTCAACTCGTGCCCCTCATCTCCGCTGTTCATGATTTTCGTATGTGATGACAAATTTATGAACACCGAAAAAAGGCGCCACAAACTTGTTTAACACTCGGCAAGTGTGACCGAATCGTATCAAGTAATAAAACTAGGTAAGACCAAGTATCGTTTTCCCAAAGGACTCACGGCCTAGTTAATTATATGATTTGTTGATTATTTAAGACTTGTAAACAATTGATTGTAGGTTTAAATGCAAAAGACAGTAATTAAACATGTATGCATGAATTTGATCAATGGAAAAGAGGAATACAAACACTTTAATGAATTAAATGGATGAGTATGTTGTTGGGGTTATCAATTTCATCTTATCCACTCTCATATACTTTAGGAATTCATCATTCTTTTCATCAATTGCTAATGTCACTCTCTAAATCACCTTGCAAGAAGGCATATCCTTAATTACGAGTTCATACAATTCCTAGCATTCCTAGTAATTAATTCTGAAGTGCAGGAGCTTAAAGGCAACCAATATGCTATTGGGAGAAATTCCTCGGATCTAGATTTCCCCGTACGTTCCCATATCGACAAAATCAATAATCATAGCAATGAATGAGTTAAACAAAGCAAGCTTTAAGCAAAGAGGAAAAACCCTAACTAAAGATGAAAGAAAGCATGTATCTTAATATAAGATGTTAAAAAAAATTCCATATATGAGAGTTTCACAAGACTACATTGATTCCCCAACAACAATACAAAGTTTAGTTCACCATATTCATGGTGAAACTAGATGAACAATAATGAAAGAATGGAAGAGATAGAAAAACCCTAGAAAGAGAAGAGGAGAGCCGTCACCATCTCCCAATCTACCCCCAAGGGGTGAAAAATGTGTTTCTGCTTCCTCCCAGCCAAAGATACAAACCCTAGGAACACCTAAAGCTTATATATTATTCGTAAAATTACATAAAAGTGGGCCTAAGCCTAAAAGAGTGCCGCTCAGCGGTAAGTGCGTGAGTTGATTCTTCCCCTCAGCGGCATTTTCACCCCTCAGCGGATCCAACGTGAGTTCCTGAGTGCCGCTCAGCGGTAAACTACCGCTGAGCGGTAGTTGCGACTTCTCCTTTTGCACTTTTTTATGTCTTTTCTGATTCCATCTCTATCCTTCTTCACTTCTTTCACCAAATTCACCTTAAAAACCTGCATAAAACACTGAAATCAAGCATAAACCTGTCCAGCTCTCTTATTTCCAAAAACATGAACAAAAGCATGATTCCAAGCTAGTTTCTAAGTGTTAAAGGTTGCTTTTAGTATCAATTTTAAGCATGAAAATAACAGTTTTTCAACTGTTATCAGTATGCAGGTTCTTCAATGGTTAACAGTTTTTCTATTATTACAGTTTAGTCCATTTTACTCATCAAATTTTAAATCATAGGTTCAGATTCTATAAATCCCTGCATAATGAGGGATTTTGGGAGACCCAATTTGGGTGTGTACGAATGGTGGTTACCAGTTCTCCACGATCTATTGAATTAAAAGAGAACTCTATGTGAATAGATCCTACTTAACTCGCTGCAATTACGGTGCATAAACTCCAAAAACCTTGAGGTGGTGGGTTGTTCATCCACAATTATAGTTGTGAAAAGTTCTAAAAATGTTGAGGTTAATTGGCTGCAACTATGGTTGTGAAAACTCTAAAATGTTGTGGATGACTTCATGTTAATATTACTATGTAGCTTAAATGTTTTAATTATTTTGGTGCTTTACAGTTTTGATGGTGTTAATATTTTTCCACATCATTTTCTTTTGTTGTTTCAGCTGAATCTAAACGATGACATCAGAGAGAGATCTAAGATTATCAAATAGCATGAAGATAACCTTAAGCTCATTAATTCTGAATCGAATAAGTTTACTAAATCAATATTTGACTTGCAAGGTTTGTCTAGAAATTTATTCTGGTTTTTATTTTACTTGTTTCCCTAGGGAAAAGTAGGGGATATGTGGGGAGTAATTAGAATTATAAATAAAGTGCTCAGTTTACTACTGCATTGTATCATTACTCATTAATGGAGAGAACCACTTTAATCAAGTTTTTCAAATTTAACTCACTCCAATGTTTTTTGCTAATGAAATTTAGTGAGACTTGCAAAGTACCATTCAAGTATCATGACTGCATTCTAATCTTATATTCATAAGCCATGTCATGCGTCTTTGAATTTTGAATCACTAGTGCAGAATTGGGCTTTAACGTCACCCCTAGACGTCGGACACCCTCCTAACCTACGTAAATTATTGACCAGCGGCATTTTTGTAAAAAAGTTGGACATATAGACGTCTGTTAAGGGGGGGGGCTCGACGTCTATAATATTATAGACGTCTGGGTCCCCCTTAACAAACGTCTATATGTCTAACAGGTAGGTGAAAAGTCATTTTTTCCGCCATATAGACGTCGGATCCCGCTGCCCCGACGTCTATATACGATTGTAGACGTCGGCCCCCCTGTAACGGACGTCTATATGGCTGAGGGTTAACCTAGACGTTGGTGACCCTCCTAACTGACGTCTATATGCACCGCGAATATTAATTTTTAAATCAGAAAGATGTCATATTAGTGAGAGCCCCGACGTCTAGACTATTATAGACGTTAGTCCCTCACAGCGCCCGACGTCTATAGCCTATTATACAGGAAAACGCGAACCCGCGGGGAATTACGCTCACTATTCATCGTCTTCCTCTCGCGTGTTCTCTTTGGCATTGCATTTCGAGGTGCGTTTTCTTTCTTTTGGACCGTTTAAATTTACTTTTACTCCGATTAATTTACTCTTAGATGAAATATCTTCCATTTGAACCGATTAAAATGTGTTTTCATTGCATTTTGGTACAGTTTCCAGCGTGTTCTTGGGCGGCGTTTTTGACCCTTTTTGGCTTACGTTTTTGGGCGTGCACTCCTCCATTTCCCTTCATTGAGTTTTTAATCTGCTAAGAAAGTTAGCTTACTTGTTGAAAACTTTTTGTGTATGGTGTTGTTGGCTTTTGTATGCATATTATTGGCTTTTTTGTATGCATGTTATTGGCTTTTAGGTATGCATGTTATTGGCTTTTAGGTATGCATATGTTATTGGCTTTTGATTATGCATGTGATTAAGTTTTGTTGTGTTAGATTGTTATGTTAGATTATAAGTATCAAATCATTCAGTGAAACTTAGTTCCCGTTTGAAATTTAACACAAACGATTAATCTTTTAATCGTTTGTATTAAATTTTGAATTGTCCGATTGGACAGTTTGGGAAAATTATTTTTCATAATTTGCTATAACATGTACATTGGAGTTTATGGATAAGATTGATAAAATTTCGGTTCAAATTATTTGTGTTGTTCTCCGGATGCATATTGGATTGTGGTCATCCGTGACCACTCTCATTTCGTGTATTTCGGAGACCAATGCGAAATGTTGTCGAAATTTTATCAAATTTATCATGTTAGACTTCTTTGCACGTGACTTAGCAAATTATGAAAAATATTTTTTTTGAATGGGTAGGGCCTAACCTTGTGAGAGTTAAAAAATTGAAACTGATGAAGTATGTTACGAACATAATATGGATCGAAGCTGGATGAATGAACGTCGCATCGGTGAAGAATATGAGAAGGGTGTTTCGGTGTTCTTGCAATATGTTCAATAAAATGCAAAGTCTGTGAACGGGACATATTTTTGTCCTTGTGTTCGTTGTCTTAGTCAAATACGGCAAGACTTAGGCAATGTGCGTGACCATCTATTCATGTTCGGCATAATGAGAACTTATACCGTTTGGACTTGGCATGGAGAAGTACTGGACCAGCCTACCACGTCACGAGGAACGAATTATGTGGAAGAATGGATGAGTGGTCATTTAGAGGACATGATACGTGATGTTGGGGAAGATAATTTTGGAAGAGCTAATTTGTATGATTCTCTTATAAATGATTCAGAGCAACCATTGTTCCCAGGATGCTCGAACTTTACACGCTTGTCTGCAACTATGAAGTTGTTTAGTTTAAAAGCAAGGAATGGATGGACCGATAAAAGTGTCACAGAGTTGTTGGAGTTGTTGAAGGAGATGCTTCCAGAAAATAATGCTCTACCTATTCGTAATTACGAGGCAAAAAAAATTTTATGTCCAATGGGTCTTGAATATCAAAAGATACATGCTTGTCCTAATGATTGTGTTTGTACATAAAGGAGTTTGCTTCGCTAAAGTATTGTCCAATATGTGGTTTATCCCGTTTTAAAAATAAATCTGACATAAACACTGGTGATGAAGTTAATGATGGTGCACCTGCTAAGGTGATGTGGTATTTTCCTATAATACCTAGGTTCAAACGTATGTTCTCTGGTAAAGAAGATGCAAAGAACCTTAAATGGCACGTTGCCGAAAGAAAGTGCGATAATCTTCTTTGACACCCAACTGATTCACCACAATGGAAGAAGATCGATGAAACATTTCCAGAATTTGGTGCAGATCCAAGAAACTTAAGACTTGCACTTGCAACTGATGGTATGAATCCTTATGGGAACCTAAGTAGAAAACACAGTTCATGGCCAGTTATGTTGATGATATACAATCTTTCTCCTTTGTTGTGCATGAAGAGAAAATATGTGATGTTGTCCATGATGATATCGGGTCCTAGACAACCTGAAAATGACATTGATGTTTACTTGAAACCTTTAATTGATGATTTGAAATTGTTGTGGAAAGAAGGGGTTGAAGTGTTCGATTCACATGTTGAAGAAAATTTTCGTTTGTGTGTAATGTTGTTTTGCACTATAAATGATTTCCCAGCCTATGGAAACTTGAGCGGTTATAGTGTTAAAGGTCATTTTGCATGTCCCATTTGTGAAGAAAACACTAGTTACCTTCAATTGAAGCATGGTGATGGAAGCAACTCCAAGCTTCAAGAATGGAGCAGCTCCTTGGACAGAATAACGCAGCGGACTGGTTGGATGAATGGCAAACGGAGGTGCACACCAGGTGTTCGATGGAAGGTTTGGTGCGGTTTTGGAGGTGTGTTTGCAGTGTTTCTAGCTCAGACAACCTTCCAAGAGGGAAGGAAGCTAGAGGATAAGTGTGCTAAGAAGGCACAAGTCAATGAACTTGAAGAAGAAGTGGCTGGAACCAATTCAACAGCATTTCTTTATTCAATTCAAGTTGATTTTACAAGTGATAAGATCTCTTTTTATAGGCAAAGATGAGCTTGGAAGTGTGCTATGAAAGCTACATCAGCCAACAAATGATAAACGTGCAGACTTCCAATGTGCAGTAGCTGTTTCCCATCCATGTGCTCCACATGTTCCTCATGAAAAAGGTGTTGACTTAAGGAAGCCACCCGGTTGCTTGTGTTCCACATTTTGCACATGTTAAATGTGTTTCTTCTTGGCTAATTGAGGATGAGCAGCAGCAAAGCTTCTTGGCAGCATAGGTTTCCAAGTCTTTATTATTTGGCCTAAAAAACAAGGTAAAGATATTTAGTTAAAGAAGAACAAGCTAAGACTTAGAAAGAAAAGATTAAGTCCTTTATTCAACTTCCCTTTCTTGGTCTTAGAGTAAAGTTGATACTTCTTTGGATGGGAAGTCCCTAAAGGGGTTGCCATCATTCCCTCCCTCTTTAAAAACGATTTGTCCTCAAATCGGGAAGAAAGAAAGAAGCACAACTTTGGTTTTTGTTTTCCTCCTGGATCAAAAATATATATACAAAAGATAGCAAAAATGAGTATGATGAAGAAGATGTAAACAAAGATAAGAAGACAAAAGAAAAATCTTGTATTTTTGAAAAAGATTTTCTCTAAATTAGTCTTGGAAAAATGGAAAATTCCATAGTCCCAAGTTATTTGACTTTTATCTTGAGTTACTGGTTTACACAAGGGTAACATTAACTCAAGTTTTGAATTGCCATATTTTTAAAATGATTGCACAGAATATGGGATGACAATTGATTTAAAAGAGAAATGAATACTAGAAGAGTGCACAATAATTGGAAAAGAAGTAAAGAATGAGAACCGTTCCCTTTTAGGTTCCATGGTGATGGTAAGAGTAGGAGTTGCCATCATTAGCAAGAGCTCCTTCTCTTTACTTTCCTCTACTTTCTTCTTTTCTTCTTCTCTTTGCTTTTCCTCTTTCCTTCTCTCTCTTTCCTTTTTCTCTTCTTCTTTTTTCTCTCTTTCTTGTCTCTCTTCTTCCTTTCTTTCTTCGTCTTTTCTCTCTCTATTTCTTCTCTCTTCTTCTTCTCTCTCTCTTTCCTTTCTCTCTTCTTCTTTTTTCTCCCTTTCTTGTCTCTCAACATCTCTTTTTAGCTTTAATTCTATTTGCTTAGCTTGCAGCTCCTTAAGGTTAATCTTAAATTCTAGTTCTCTAATAAGGAAACCATTATCATTTAAGCTTTCAAGAAATATTTTTCCTTCTTCAATGTAATCTCTTAAGAATTGGAGGTTTCTCTTAATAGTTGAAGGTACAAACTCATTTCTCATGCAAGATTTTAATTCAAACCAATTATGAATGGGAGATTTTCTACCTATCCTAACATGATATTGTCTCTCATCCCACCACTCTCTTGCATGCTTTTCAAATCTAGATGTGTAGAGACTAAGGACATAAGATTCACTATTGCTAGAATGAAAATAGGATTCAGGTTTACTTTTTCTAGCAATAAATGGATGCATGTCATTAATGTCCTTTTCCCAAGCTAGGTATGTTAAAGCACCAATATCCACACCAAAGTATGGAATATTTGCCCTAGCTTGTTTATACAATTCATTCTCAATCCGATCAAATTCATGAAAGGAACAAGTCCTTCTTCTAGCTTCATCAAGTTTTCTTTTAATTTCTTTGAAACTAATGGATTGATCAAAACTAGAAGACCAATAGGACCTATATGAACAAGAAGACGGATAGGAAGTATAACAAGACATCAAAAACTTTTTTTTAGAATTTTGTGAAGGATTTCTAGAAAGATTCTAGAGGTAAAATGAACCAAATAACTCCCAGGAAGGAGAGGT
The DNA here is from genome assembly GCF_016808095.1 of Vigna angularis. Taxonomy (NCBI): domain Eukaryota; kingdom Viridiplantae; phylum Streptophyta; class Magnoliopsida; order Fabales; family Fabaceae; genus Vigna; species Vigna angularis. The sequence goes on from NC_068972.1 coordinate 32,990,125, forward strand.
GAGTCACAAATGGACAAGCTTAAGAACCTTGTCCTTCCTAGCCAGAGTGTCTTTGGTTGTTTCTTACCTTAGTTTCTAGGTAGAAATCTTTCAAAACTTTTTAAATGCAAGAAAGCTATGAACCTAGAAACCAAAAGAAGGTTTATCTATATGAAACGCGCTCCTAAGTACCACGGAGACTTAAAACATAAAAGTCAACAAGCAATGTAAAGTAAAGCAAATGGAAATGAATGACACACGGCCCTAAGTGAAAGTGCAAATGACACTTGGAGCCACTTGACACATTTTCACACTAAGAAGTGGAAACTAACCTATTACAATGTTTGATGGTGCACTTGGAATTGGTTGAAAAGCATTTTTCCAAGTCACTTTAAGTTGAAAATGAACACAAAAATGAAAGAATTTACAAAGGTTCCGTGATACCAAGCCAAATTTACAATTCAATGTTGGTACAATGAAATAAAGCCAAGTGTGGCTGCTAGTTCAGATTGGTTGAAGACCAAAGGTGATGTGTTTTTGCTGCTGAAATGGTTGCTGGACCAGCAATGTTAAAGTGCTCTTGGAGTCCAAGCTTGAAACCCTTTTAACACCTCATCCACTTCCTAAGATGCTACCCCCTTGGAGCAAGGAATCTGAGGTAGAGAAGCTGCACCAATACTTCACACAACCATACACCAGCAACAAACAGTTAGCACCAGAAAACTGGCACTACACCAGATTTTTGAAATGAAAAACCAACTTGACAGCACAATAGAAAGCCAATAAAGTGGGATTATAATCCGTTTGGGGTTGGAAAAAGAGGTGGTACGCAAAAGGAACCTAATAAAGGGTCTAGAACAGATTATAAAAGCAATAAAACTCAAAAACAAAGAGGAAATTCAAGTGTAGTGAAAGTGTTTGATAAAAATGACAAACTGTTTGATGAAATGCCACAAAGAACAGCAGATTTTGGTGTTTTTTGGTTTTGGATTCGTGAACACTGGATTGCAGGGGTTATGTGCTTTTTGATGCTTTGAATTCACATGTATAATGATTCAAAAGTGGTTGGAACAGAATCCCCTAGCTTTTGCCAATCCAAATTTCAAATTGAAACTTTTTAAGTTTGGAAAACAGCAAAGAAATGCATACTGCACCAAAAATGTGGCTGGAAAATTGGAACAATAATGTGAAAAACGAATGGCAGTGTATCCAAGGTTCCAATGATATGTCAAACAAGTTTATCTCATCAATTTTGGTGGGTACAAACACTTAGACAGCAAAGAATGATACTGCAGCAGAATATCAGTAGGAAATGTAAATGTCCTAAGACACAGCCAATGAAAACTGCACGGTGCAAAGCTGGATTAAACAGTATAGAAACCAAACTTTCACACAACTCAAACACTCATTTTTGAATTACACACTGAACAGCAGTTAAAATCATTTGAGAACTGGTCAAACACATAATCAAACTTGTGCAAAGCTGCAGAAACTGAAAATCTGGACAGACACGGTTTATTACATGTAAAACCATAAATTGAGTTTGGAAACACTGACAGCACAAGCTACTGGACTTTAACCAACTCAACTACTCTTTTTGAGATTCAGTGGTGAATTCTGATTGCTAACACTTTGAAACATGTATAAATGCATCAAATAAACTTGTCTCAAGCATTAGGATCAATGAATCTGGACAGACTCAGTGTGCACATGATCAAACCAAAAGTGACTTTTTATGCAGAATTTGAATCAGATTTGGATGAACTTATCCATTCATTATGCAATTCTGTGATGAATATGAGTTGCAATCACTTTGGACATTTTCAAAAACAGTAGACAAACGTGCACAATGCTTGAAACAACAAGAAATCTGAACAACAACAGATTACACTAAATACATCCAGAAATCATGTTTTATGCCGAATTTCAAAACAGAATGAACTGTTTTGTCAATGCTTTAACTCCTATGATCAAAGCTAGACAATGTCTTGTTGCTTTATATGATCAAGGAAGAGCTATCACTGCACTGGACACACTTAAAAACAGAAAAATAAAAGTTGGAGTAGATTAAAACCAATGGAACAGTGAAACACGACAATCACTAGCACATGACCGAACAAAACTGGAAAATGATGATTAAGCTGAATTGAAATGAAAATAAAGAAATGCACCGATTAAAATGATGATTAAAAACTAAGAGACAGTGAATGGAATCAAACATCCACAGCAAATGATGGAAGCAACTCCAAGCTTCAAGAATGGAGCAGCTCCTTGGACAGAATGACGCAGCGAACTGGTTGGATGAATGGCAAATGGAGGTGCACACCAGGTGTTCGATGGAAGGTTTGGTGCGGTTTTGGAGGTGTGTTTGCAGTGTTTCTAGCTCAGACAGCCTTCCAAGAGGGAAGGAAGCTAGAGGATAAGTGTGCTAAGAAGGCACAAGTCAATGAACTTGAAGAAGAAGTGGCTGGAACCAATTCAACAGCATTTCTTTATTCAATTCAAGTTGATTTTACAAGTGATAAGCTCTCTTTTTATAGGCAAAGATGAGCTTGGGAGTGTGCTATGAAAGCTACATCAGCCAACAAATGATAAACGTGCAGACTTCCAATGTGCAGTAGTTGTTTCCCATCCATGTGCTCCACATGTTCCTCATGAAAAAGGTGTTGACTTAAGGAAGTCACCCGGTTGCTTGTGTTCCACATTTTGCACATGTTAAATGTGTTTCTTCTTGGCTAATTGAGGATGAGCAGCAGCAAAGCTTCTTGGCAGCATAGGTTTCCAAGTCTTTATTATTTGGCCTACAAAACAAGGTAAAGATATTTAGTTAAAGAAGAACAAGCTAAGACTTAGAAAGAAAAGATTAAGTCCTTTATTCAACTTCCCTTTCTTGGTCTTAGAGTAAAGTTGATACTTCTTTGGATGGGAAGTCCCTAAAGGGGTTGCCATCACATGGTCAGAAGATGGTATATACAAGACATCGGAAATTCCGTCCTCGTAATCACGCTTATCGTAGATTGAAAAAAGCATTTAATGGAAGTGCTGAGGATGAGGTTGTGTCCAGCCCCGGAATGGTGAAGAGGTGTACAACGAAGTAAAAAACATTGACATTGTGTTCAGAAAACATCATAAAAGTACCTTTGCAAGAAACATTTGGATGAAACGTTCAATATTTTTAAATCTTCCATACTGGTGTAAACTTGTTGTTAGACATAGTATTGACCAGAAGCTTCAATCATAGAGTTATACGTTGCAGAAGAAGCCATTGAATTTTTTTCAAGTTATATGCCAAGTTGTGAACCAGTGGGTCTTCCCAAGAGCATACATGAAGGAAAATGTGAAGGTAAGGGTGTTCGAGGTGTCATAATTCAAAGTGTTAGTAGAAAAGAAGTTGATCAAGCTCATTTGTACATCTTAAACAACATTTTTGATGTGATTCCTTACATTTCTGAACACGTTAATGAAATAAAGGCCTCGTACTCAAGAATGAGTGAAAAATGGCATCTTAATGAACATATCAAAACCTTCTTACAATGGTTTAAGAAAAAGATTTATGCGACTCCACATGTTTCTGAAAGTTTGTTGAGGTTATCTCGTGGGCCAAACATAGATGTCATTACATATGGTGGGTACTATATAAACAATATTTGTTTTTAGACAAAGGTAGAAGATGACAAAAATAGAGTTCAAAATAGTTGGGTTACACTACAAGCTGAGGTTGTGCACTTTGCTAGTTCTAAAGACAAAAATCCAATCACAGCATCCATGAGTTATTTTGGAATAATACAAGAAATATGGGAAGTTGATTATATCAGTTTTAGAGTCCTAGTTTTCAAGTGCAAATGGGTTGATATAAATTATGGTGTTATGACAGATGACTTTGGTTTCACATTGGTAGACTTTAACAAGATGAATTACACTGATGAACCATTTATTATGGCTAGTCAAGCAAGACAAATATTCCACGTAAATAATCCAGCGAATAAAAAATGGTTAGTGGTTTTGGAAGGAAAAAACATGCACTGATATGATGATGAAGATTCTCTTGATATACTTGAGACAACATCTGTTGCATCAAGACCCATTGAAGACTCAATTGATGACGTTGCCGATGACATCCACGCAATTCGTAGTGATCACACTGAAGGGCTCTGGGAGAAAACAATATCTGAATAGGTTTTTGTATATTTCTTGTAATGACTTTATATGTAGTTGTATTCATCATATTTGAATTAGTACTAACCTTGTATATATTTTTCAAGTAAGTCGACCTCAGACTCTAGATCAGGACAGACCAGCCATGGTCGAGGCGTCACACGATTGGCAGATGTGACATCCAGACGAGTTGATGGGCAGAGGAGACATGTTGACATTGATCTTATTATGTGATTTAACATGTTTTTTGTTTTAAACAGCAACATTATGATATTCCAAACACTGGACAGATTAGAAAGAAAGTGTTATCGCATATAGCGATCAGATGGAGGGATTTCAAGACAAGGCTGACACTTCTATATGTCTTTGGAGACAGACAACATGAGAATCCATGTCAGCATTATACCTTCACAAAGGAGGAGTGGATGCAGTTTCGTGCATCTAGAGAGTTTGAGGAATGGAAGGTATGTTTCTTAACATCTACAAAGTCTTTCATGAAGTTTATTATGATTTTACACTTACAAATATAAATGGTTTCACAGGATAAAAGGTTAGGCGCCCAAGAAAGGCAAAGGCTAAATGGTGCACCACACTTGTTATAACGAGGTGGTTATGCAAAACTTGAGAAGAAAATTAGAAAGAGTCGAGCGGAGGCCTTGGGGCTTGAGTCCCCCGACCTAGCACCTGACCTGTTAGGTACGAGCTGTGGAAGGCTGCTCGGACTAAATCTGATGGGAACATGACATCTTCCTCAGCTCCCTTTATCTCACAAAGAATTGTAAGTTCAAATTCTAAACATTGTTTGATTGTGTATTTATCATAGCATGTCTTTTAAGTAACAAAGTTTTTTTTTATGTGCAGGATGAGTTGGTTGAGCAACATACTCAGGGAACATTTGCTGGCCAAGGTAGGGACGACATTCTAACAACGGCCATTGGAAAGCCTGAGCACCCAAGACGTGTACGTGGAGTTCCTGGGGCGATTGGTCTTCGTAACTACTTTGGCCCTACACAAAAAAACACTCAAACAACGAGTCAGTACGTACTAAGGCAGATGGATCTTCAGTGGGAGGAAAGACTCAACCAAAGCATGAGATCAATGGAGCAACGATTCATGGAGCAGCTACAAGAACAAAAAGAAATACATAGAGCGTGTAAAGAGAAGTTGCATTCCATGACGCAGAACACCATGGGGCTGCCCACTGAAGCTCCCACCGCACCAACACTAGAGGATCATGCTCTACTGTAGAACCTACTGAGTATAGTGGTCAGTATGAGCTATTGGTTGATCGGGATCCCCCACGAATTGTGGTTGTCGGACGAGTACTTGAGGGAAGGCAGACTATTCATGGTGTTCCCATATTACCCCAGCACGTGCGTGTGACGATTGACGAGGTTTGGGATCCCCAGGCTCAGGTGCCTGTACCCACTCCAGAAATTCATATTGCGGGGGAGGCCATAGGATCATTTATAGTTTGGCCTAGAGCATTGATCATGTCACTCATTGCTACTCCACATGTATAATATTTTTATTATTAGTATTTGTATGTTAAATTTAAAAATATTTATTTATAACTTTGAAATTCATATCTTCAGTTCACACGTCCTCTGAAGCAGTCGATGCATGATTCAGTCATAGATTAAGATGATGAGATGGCTGAAGTAGAGGATGATCCTCTAGCAAAGCTAATAACAAGATTACCCAGGTTGAAGAGAGGACCATTAGAAATATACTGGGATTTGAGAGTATTTGGTCTCCCCCCATGTGCCATTATATATCACATTCAATGATGCATTGGAGATCATTGAGGGAGACAGGATGTTGAATATTTCCATCCTTCAACTATGGTGCATGTAAGATAGTTAATTTTGTCTTTCATATTTGTTTTATTTAGATTCTTAGTTTCTAACAACTTAACTTTGTTGTTTTAGGTACATGGACACAATCGTTGTAGACCAAGGTCGGTCTTCCATGTACGGATTTGTTGAACCTCAGACCATTCAAGCTTCTGGTAACACACTTGAAAGCAAACAATATTATTTGCAATCATGGATGGTTGAGTCAAATAGAGACGTATATTTTGTGCCATACATTGATGGGTATGTTTTGTTTTATGTAAAAGTTCATTAAAGTTTACTTAATTAGTTTACTAACTATTTATGATTCATGATAGGTCTCACTGGCAACTGATGGTCATCATTCTCAAACAAGGTAAAATTATATGGTTTTGTTCGCTACACAGGAAGATGAAAAATGACTTGAGAAGCATGCTTCAAGGGTAAGTGTTTCTCATAAAATGACTTTGAATTTCATGTTGACCTTAAATTTTTATCATAAATATAGTTATATTAATTTTACTTTGTGTTTTCTATCTAAATAGAGTTATGGGTAAATCCCGAAGTCAACTAGTTCAAGTTTTGTATCCAAAGGTTGTAAGTCATTTATAATTCTAATTTGTTTCTATGTTATTGAATGATCACAATTTTTGACTATTTAGTTTATCATTTTAGTGTAACAAGCAGCTAGATTCATGGGAATGTGGTTTCTATGTCATGTCTTGGATTAAGACCATCATTCGAGCTGCCATTACAGATGACTGGAATGAGGTAATAATGCATACCTTCAATACATTAAAAATCAAATTCATCTTTGAACATATATGAAACCATATTGAATCTTTCTTCATTTTGCAGCGCTTCAAGAGTACATCTCCTATACCAAAGGACACAATTAGGCAGATAAGGCAAGAGTGGACAACTTATCTTCTGCAAAGATGGAGCTAGGAACACTTATATTTGTTGTTGAACATTACTTAGGCTTAGTTTAAGTTTATATTTTGATAGTTTTGGTATTGGATTGTTTTTTAGATTAATTAGAACTTTCTTTAGTTGAAACGCATATATATTTTATAGTATACTGTTCTGGGACAATTTTCTGTTTTTCAGGTGTGGTTTTATTGTAAAAATAAATTAATTTTTTAAAAAAAAAAACCCCGTAGACGTCTGTTAATGCCATGTCCGACATCTATAGACGTCTCTCAGTGCACAAACAAACGTCCAATGAGTTACAGTGGACAAAACGCTCTAGGTTTATAGACGTCGGACACAGATACATCTGACGTCTATATAGACATCTGGTACATCTATATTTGACGTCCATATAAACGTCTGGTGTATACAAACCGACGTCTATATAGACGTCGGGTGTATACAGTCTGACGTCTATATAGACATCTGGTGTATACAGTCTGACGTCTATATAAACGTCTGGTGTATATAGTCTGATATCTGATTAATGTCACCCATATAGACGTCGGGTTTGGATCTGACGTTAAAAGGCCAAAATAACAGACGTTAAAAGTCTTTTCTGCACTAGTGATGCATCTAGAGGGATGTATTGAAGATGTGCCGTGAGATTGGAGGTGAATGGAGGGTTGGAAGGCAGCTGAAACCAAGGGAACAGTGGCAGCAGCAACTGCAGATTCTGGAGGAATTTCTGGATCAGATTGGCTGGGATCTTTGGAGGTGTGGCAGCGGATTGTTGGTGTTTATGGTGAGTGGAGATGGAGGCTAGCTTGGAGAGGTGATTCACAACTCAGAAGGCTTCCTAGAGTGGAAGAAAGTTGCAATGGAGATCAAGCTAAGAAGTGACTCTTGGAGAAGGAATTTGCTATACATTTCAGCATAAATTCTTTACTACAATCCAAAAGTGGGCTACAAGCTTTGCCTATGAGATTTTATAGATCAATCTCAAGGCTAAGCAAGCATATTACACGTTTCAGATCTGAAATGCTAATAACTACCCATGTGCTAAATGTGTGGCTTCTAGAAAGCTTTATGAAGCACGTGACAAATGAGTTTTACATGTGGAGGAAAAACAATTACCAATGTCGCCCCATAGAAGGATAAGCACACCCCTCCTTGTGTAGAAATGTCCACTTTACCCTTCTCCATGTTTTGGCAAATTTGTAACATCTTCTTGTTCTCCAATTTTCCATCCAAAAATAGCAAATAGTATTTGACCTTGGGGAGAATACTCATCTTGGAGCTTTTTGGCCATCCCTCTTGTGATGGATCCTATGGTGCTAGGCCTTCTTGTATCAACTAGTGAATGTAATTGGTTTTTTGCAACTCAGGATTTTGGGCAATGCGATGCCAAGAGGTGCACTAGTCGCAAGCTTTCAAGATTAGGCATGCTAAAGGCAAGTATTTGTTATCTTTTTTATTTGTTATGAGATTAGCATTTATCACATGATTAAGTGTACTTTGTTCATACATATTTGCATTTATAAGGACAAACATGATTATATATTCATGTCCAAGTATATCTACCTGGATCTTGTATTTGATTTAATTGGATATTAGATGTCATTGTCAATTAGAATGGTTACTCATATAAAATAAACAGGTCTTTATAAAATGTCAGTTCTCAAATCAAAATGCAGAGTGGTGTTGATTTTCAATGCTAGGGTCACAACTATTGGTGGAAAATTTTGGAAGATTATATTAGATATCTTGGTACTTGAAAATTCAAATGAAATATTGTGCAAGAGATTCTTGAACATATCAAAATTATATAAAGGGGAAGAACATACCATGATTGAAATATGAAGAGGCATTTCTGAGAAAACAATGTCAGCAAAATGAACTATTCTTTACGAATTTTGATTGAAATATGTATACACACAATTTTAAACTGTTTCAAAACTTTGTTACCTTTTCAAAATTATTATATTTATGCTGAAATAGAAGGTGTATGTTTAACTATAATTAGATTGTATATTATTTATGCTTTCTTTATATAGGAGTAGAACTGTGAAAGACAAAAAAAATGAGAACTAGAAAGAAAAGTGTTGAATCTAAGAAATTAAAAATTAAATTGATGGGATATTATAATAAATTATAAATATATTTTGAATAAGAATGAGTATAAATGAAAATTAGAGAAAATTATTATTAGTAAAATAATATTCACGTTTTTTGTTAATAAAATTTTTCGCAACAAAAATACAGCACTTAATGCATCAAAACATGAAAGAGAAAAATGCAATTGACCACCCGTGTATATTTTAGACCTTAAAATTATATTTAATATAAATAAGCTAAATTATTTTTTTAAAATTTCAAAATATTTGATCCTATTGTTCAGTTACATGAACTAAATCCTTAAATAAATTTGGAAGTTAAGTATTTTAAAAAAGTATTTAAATAGATAATTACTTATAAGCTGGTAGCGAGATACTGCACTGAATTCATTAGTTTTATTTTACATTTTGATTGTGGTTTATTATTTAATCATGACGGACAACACTTAGGTTTCAATTAAGCTCTTTGGTATTTGTTTTATATTCCTGAATTCATTATATTACTCCATTGAATATGTATCAGATAATGGTTTGTCATTGCAAGGCACCTCAAGAAGGAAAGTTGGGTTGTGGGAATGAATGCCTAAATGTTATAGTGTTGGAATTAATGTAAGAAGATTGAATGGATTTTGTAATTATTGTATTATATTCTATCTTATAGTGTTAGAATTTGCACTGCTATTCTTTATTTGGCCATTTGTGCGCTTTATGTTGTATATGCAAAGGTGTTGCACAACTTGTTTAGGAACTTAAATATCTAATATATGGTTCAAAGAGGTACTTGATATGCAAAACTGAGGCACGACCAAGTGAATCTACTTTGAAGGACTTCATTGGACATAACTTGAATATTGATATGAACAACACTAGCCAATGGAGAAGAAGAAGAGCATATTTGTCTTACATACCACCTATTAGTCTTATAATCTTGTTTTAGCCAGTCTGGGTAGTTTGTATTTAGCTTTACCTGCTATTGATAGTTTCAATAACTTGTTTTAGACAATTTGTAATTCATCATTTCATAATACAAATTGCTTTCTTTTGTTCATCTCATTCCTTTGTGTTTTCTATTGAACTTGAACATTTTATGCATTATGAACTTGTTATATGATGATCATATTTGACAAATATGAAAATAGAAAATAATGTCATGAATAAAAATTATCATAATTGAAACCTTTATATCGGTTAGGAGAAATTAGTCGGTACAAAAGTGACACTTTTTAAATATGTTATGAGAATAAAAGGTATAAAAAGTTTTTTTTAATGTTGGATTTTTTCTAATTGTTCTAGAAATAACAGGTGTAAAAGTATAAGATTTTTTATACTTGATATGTGAGCAACAGGTATAAAAACTAGGACTTTCTATTCCAAACTTTAAAACAGGTATAAAGAACTGAATTATTCTATACCCCTACTTATATACTTATGCGAAAATCGAATAAAAAATCCTTTTTCAACAGGTATAATAAATCATTTTTGTCATAGTGAACCAAAGATTAAAAGCAATGGAAGGAGGGGAGTATACGAACAATGACTTGTTGGGCATATTGTTGGAATTTAATTATAAAGAATTTTAAAAAAGTAGTGATATTGGAGGAATGAGTTTAAGGGAAGTAGTTGATGAAGTGAAGTTGTTTTACTTCGGAAGGTATGAAGCAAATGTAGAGCTACTGGTCTTATGTTAAACTTTTATCATGTTTAAAGATTATGTTTAGGTTATCAACATTAGCATATATGTGTTTAATTGGTCTAGTAGTTTTCAACCATGTTAGATTTTTCTTAGATGTTTTTGGTCTATCTGTTATTTAAATATTATCTATTTTTTTATATTTACATTGAAATTGTGAATGTATTTTATTTTAAATCATCAATAAAATTAATTTTGAATTATTTTTGTGTATTTTACAATTTTATTATTCTATTTATTTCTTATTATAAAAAATAGATTTCATTAAATTAAGAAATTATGAATGTAAATGAATAATTCTAAGTAAATGAGGTTTTAATTCTTTACAAAATAATAGCAAATTAATAATTATGACTCTAATTGTGGAGATATGTAAAACCTCCAGAAAATAATTTGCATCTATAGATCTTCACTAAATAACAATTTTTTTTTAAGTGTCAATTTTACACATCATAAATAAAATTTGTATGTAATAACTATGTTATTTACAAATTCAAATTCATATATAAATATATGAAAATAAGTCAAATTTTTCATGTAGTGAATTTGTATATGAAACATTACCAATATTTTTTATTTAAAATAGTTTTACTTTTTATTTAAATTATTTATAATTTAATTCATTATTTTTAAACTAAAATATAAAGTTGTAAAAAAAGATTTATTATTATATATTTATTTATTAGTAATTAATTAAATTTCTATCTATTTTAGCTTTTGAAAAAATAAAGTTAGAATTGAATTCTCGTATGTGTGATTTTCACACATCCTCATCCAGAAATTAAAAATTTATTATCCCGATCTCCATATTTAAAGAGTATGATATTTTTGACTCATGCATTTTTATTGTATACAAGATATATATATATATATATATATATATATATATATATATATATATATATATATATATATATTTATACCTGCAATAGTACTCGTCCCTTATTGTTTCAAATATTATTTAAAAAACAAACAAAGTAAAAAAATATAATATATTATTTAAAAAACAAACAAAGTAAAAAAGTATAATATATTTTTTAAAAAACAAACAAAGTAAAAATATAATATTATCAATTATTCAATGTCAAAAGAACAAACATAAAGTTTATGTGATTAAACACGTGAAATAGATATATTCTTATGTGAAAGAAAAAAATTTATAAAAATATTAAAATGAATGTTGAGTTTCCTAAATTGCAATGCATCATTTGAGAACATAAAAGGGAAAATGTACAATTAAAGTTGTGATAAGAAGAGATGTAATTTTTAATGATCTAAGTGAATATGGAATAAGTTAAACAACAATTAAGAGAGAATGAAAAAATTTATGAAAAAAAAAACAATAATATTTTTCAAATGAAATGAAGCTAAAAATAAGAAATAACAATGAAAATAAGTTGAATAAGTTATCTAATAAAATATAAGTATTAAATTAATTTAGAATAATGGATACAAAAATAGTACAAAGAAACTGAACATAATAAATAATAATTTCTTCATTTTTCATATTCAATTTAAAAATTATTTCATACATAAACTTAGTCAATATAATCATGATTGAATTTCAAATAATAAAAAAAATTATTTATCTAGTTCATATTGATTTTGCAACATAATGAGAAAAAACGAAAGTCAAAATTCAAGTGTTCTAGTGTCAAATTCTAGCTTTAACAATAAATGAGTCTATAACAAAAACTGACACTTGGTATATTTAGACTTTAAAAACAAAAGTTTATTTGGAAAACCAATTTGATGGGCCGGAAGGGGTGAACTTAGAGTAAAAGGGTGAGAATAACAGAAGTCCTAATGGATAAAAACACATTCAAGTCTCTATTTAATATATCCGACCCCAGAAAGGAAAAACTTAAGTAACTCAAATTTTAAAAGCATATACTGACAATAAGATAGGTTTATTCTGTATACCAAAATCAACCAGAAATGTGTGGTTTTTATTATTGTCATTAATTTCTATGCATGTTCTTATGTTTGTTAAAAACCAAGACAAATGATACAAGACCAGATAAATTTTAATAATATTAATTGTTAGGTGGGATCATTTTATCTAAAGTTAATAGCAATTATACCAATCCTTCCAGTCAAGGAAAAGGAAAACAATTTAAAAGAAAAAACCCTTATTTTTTAAAGTTTCGTAGTTAGCATATTGGACAAAAAGATAATTATCGTTGGGATGTCTAGCGGCAAAATTTCGAAGCTTTTAATGTTAAATTATAGTACGATCAAAGAACACAGATCATTAATCTAGATTGGAATTCTAACTTCACCTAATTTGCAAGAGTTCCTTCGATTATAAAATATCACTTCAAAAAACAAATATGCAAGGAAATAGTTGGAATCCATTTCTTCTTTTTTATCAACGTCCCAACCATAAAGGTTGATATTTGTGTAACACATCGTCTCATTTCTCTCGTATCTATTTTAAGCTAAATACATCTTATATTACAAAAACTTCATTACAATATATTATCTCATATTCAGAAAAATTGAAACTCAACCACTTTGACTTCATGTATTATATATCCATTGACACGGAAATTAAGACCGTAAGAGGTCACATTATAAGAATCTTTTTGAACGACCTGTAACTTTAATTTCTCACAGCAGAATGTGAGGTTGAAAAAAGTGTCGGACAATGGAACATTTTATGGTCTATAGTTGAAGGGGTTAATCTTGATAACTAGGCCAGGGAAAACATCGTCAGGGTCATGGATATGTGGGTTTTCTTCAACAATATAAGGATCCCCACATTTTTCACTGATCGTTTGAAGGGTCTCTCCCTCACGAACCACGTAAATCTCATCACACACCTTATAATTACCGTTGTTCACACACTCCTCAAACATCTGATTAGTGAAATCTCTTGTGTTTGACTCGCAGCTACTGAACAGCAGCATTAGTGCCACAAACACTGCAGAGTTCCATGAAATCTTTTCTGCCACTGCTGTTGATGAACACCCACAAGCCATTACAATTTATGCACCCTTAGTTGGTTTTTCAGGTTCTTCTTGATTGTAGAAGATCCCTCTTAGAATTCCAATGTAATGATATCTTTGGGGTGAAGGAATATATATATATGTATAGATAAAATGAGAGAGGTATTGCTGGAGTGGGTACGGTTTTTATGTGGGGGTTGAAATGGCACCTTCAAGAAATTAGTAATTGTGAAGTGCACAAAGGGTATGACACAAAATTTAAAAGGGGAAAGAGTTGGTTTATCTGCTTCATTAAATGGGAAGGTCTTCGTTTTGACTTTCATGTTTTTAGGACATTTTTTTCTTTTTCCTTTTCCCTAGTTGTCAGTTACTGCTTTAAAACTTTTAAGTTATAAATTCTGTGAAAGACTTAAAACCCTTAATGGTATATGTGTCAGCAAAGTAGAACAAGGTGGCCCTTTGATCTGAGAGAATTTGGAGTATTAAGATCATTATGGATGTAACCAAAGGTTGATGCAGAACAACTTTGTAAGACATCATTAATGTTTAGTTCAGCTACCTGAAATGGCTGATAAGGGATCATTGCTGATAATAAAATTACAAGATAAACGACTGCTTTTTATAAATAATAACACCAAGAATTTTCTACCTATAAGTTTGAATAGATTGACTTGAAAAACCGAAAATCCTAAAAGTAATGAACTATAACATACCTACTTAAGAACAATCTGTGGTTCACATGCAATAATTATACACAAACTAAAATGTTTTAATTGTCATTCACGTCACAGACATTAAGAGTGAAAGATAACAGTAGCTGACGCAACATACATTTAGATATATACACCACCTCATTTTACATATTTCTTTTCTTGAGAAAAGTAATAATTTCCCATTAAATATTTTTAATATAAAAAATTGTCTTCATTTTTAAAGAATTTTCAAATGTGAGATTTATATTTTAATTTTTACTTGTGTAAGGAACTTCCCTCTCAAGTATTTAAACAATCTTCAACTGAAATTTTAAAGCGTATTTAATTTTATTTTTGAAGTATATAACTTTATAAAGTCAAAATTAGAGTTTCAGTAATTCAAATTTACCCAGCAATTAAATATCACAAAAACTTTATGCAGACCATTACTTTTAGATAAAACTTTAATTCTAGTTATATATATATATATATATAGAGAGAGAGAGAGAGAGAGAGAGAGAGAGAGCACCAATAAAAGTAACAACATCTAATTTTGTGCTATTTTTTAATCTATGGTTTAAATAATTTAGGATTAGTTTACTGCATATGCATAATTCCATATTATCTTTAGCTTTTGGTTTGTTTTGAAATTAGCATTGCCGTGTTTTATTCTCACAGATGTATATATAGTTGTTTTCCTGTGGAAACTTTAAGTATAGCCTTCATTTAACAAAAGTAGTGACCTTCACAAATGCTATCTTCTACAAGTTATCCATTAAATAAATACTAATAGACAATCCTATAATCTTATGCATAATAAGAATAGGCTTAATATTTCAATGTGCAATTCAGTATGACACGAAATCTACTAAAAAGAAAAATATGACAAAAAGAAAGCACGTTTTAATGATATAATTTATATGATGGCAGACTATAGATAAACGTTATAATGAAATATCATCATTTATAATAATACCTGACATTAACAACGATTTTTTTTTGTAAAATAATAAAACTGTAAATAATTATAAATTAACATGAAAACTAATGAAGATGAGCAGGTGTTACTAATATAGTATACTCCCACAGTGACGGAAACAAAGTCGAATGTTGAGTCATTGACAGTAGAAGAGCAATGTGTGTAATTTGTGAAGCATTCCATATCGGGGTTACATAGAAGTATTAGTCTATGCTGTTCCACGTCAACACATCAAAGGACAAGAAAAAATAAACGTAAAATAAGAAAATGAAACTGATGCATTAAACATAACCATTATTTGCGTTCAAGTTGGTCACCTGTTCACTCCCACTTTACAGAATCAGATCATTATCAAAGTCTGAATAATCAATATATATATATATATATATATATATATATATATATATATATATATATATATATATATATATAATGAGTAGGGGTGGTATGAATAACATGGAACATTTGGAATAAACCTATAATATATTCATTATTTAATGCCCCTAAGAAACTTGTGTTTCCAAATACGATCAATTTCTTTCGCAAAACTATTTTCCTCTTAAGAAATAAAAAATTCTTTTCATCCTTAGTGCATTTGAAATTGAAATAATATCTAAAATATTATTCAAAAAAATTGTTACAAGAGGATTTGGTTTTATGATAAATATTATATTTATCTGCTGACAAAAGAAGATTCTCTAAATTGAAATATATAATATATGAAGTAAGATCAAATTACTCGGTGTATGTTCAATAGATTGAATATTAGCATTATGCTACTGAAAAATAAAAACTACTCGATTTTCAATTACCTTCGCATAAATTATAGTTAAAAATGCAATTATATCAATAAAACATGTTTGATGCTTGTTACAATGTACACTTTTAACAGTTGGATATATAATAAACATACTTTATATAAATTTAGTAGATAAATGTGTATTATATATACACAGACACTGTCAAAATCACTGCAGAAAGACGTGTATTTCAACAGCTTTGAAAATGGCTGCGGGAAATAAAAATGAATCAACCAAAATTGTTAAGCCACAACGCTACGGAATTTCAGCGGGTGGAGGAACACTTGCCTTAAAGGAAAAGTGATTGCATATATATATATATATATATATATATATATATATTTCAGGATACTGTTTGCATCTAAATTAGAAAGTTCATCAGAATAAAAAAACATTCCAGCCGACCCAACCAATGGCTTTCTTACTGTTATCAGTACAAAAGAATTGTAGTCACTGAAGCCAATTATGCTCCCTTTATCTGGCATTCTGCAATGCTTCTGAGTTCGGACCATTGCTCAGGTTAAGCTAGGTGCACGTGGAATGCTCAGGAAGAGCCTGAAAAGAACCCTGATCTTCCTAACAATAACAGACAGGCACAACAGATAGAAAATCATGCTTGTGCAAAGAGAGAATAACGTCAAGAAGACGACGAAGGAAAATAACAAGGTTAACCAGGAAAGAATTGAGTACGTGTTTAGAACTCCGGATGATGAATTCAAATACAAGCTAGATCGAACAGACTCTTAGTATTAGGTCGAATCGAACAAGTTTGACTTAAAAAAGGTGGCCTTTGGCAGGTCAGTTGCAGAATTGACATCTAAGTTTAACATATGCTAACAATACCACCAATCAGGTGTTAAAACATCATGAGACCATGACAAGAAATTTTAAGTGTTTATCAGGATCAAGATTAAACATGCTTTTGATTTCCTTCTACAAAGACAAAGTTAATGGAAGTTGTGAAATTCCTATCATCTTCCTCAGGAATCAGGGTCAAAAAAAAAAACGCATGACTCCTTGCAACAATTAGATGCTAAGGGTGATACTACTTCAAAGCTTAAAGCATTTCTAGGCATTAACAGAAATAGATCCCATTTTTTGTTCAGAATGCAAAACTGCTAACAGAAATGCCTGGTTAAAAGTTAATAGAAATTGTGAATTTCTATCATCTTCCTCAGTAATCAGGATAAAAAAACTAAACGCATCACTGCATGCAACAATTTGGTGCTAAGTGTGAAACTACTTAAAGTTGAATTCAATTTCTGAACTGTGAAATGAGGTGTGTGCTATTTTTGTTCACGATGCAAGATTTCAAACAGGAATACCTGTTTGATTTATTACAAAGTTCAATTACCTCACCAAAGTGCTTCCTCCATTACTGTGTAAAGCATAAACACAGCGTGCATCCTATGAACTTTTTAGGTTTGGGGAGCCAATGATATTCATAGGTGTCTTTGCCTGATTACCCTTTGCACTACCAGAAGCCTGGCCAGCGCCCTTAGCATGTGCCGCCTCAGTTGCTGTCACTGATTTCTTTATCTGTCAAATTATGCCAAATGAAATCATAATAATCACCACCATCACATTAGCAATAGTAACAAAAATAAGTCAAGAAAATAAAGAACATATCAGAATAATAACGTGTTGAAAAAGTCTACCAACACGTCTTCATCCTTGCAGGATTGTGCAATCACAGGAACAACCAACACAGATACAACACAACCACAAAAATATGAAGAATAAAAGAGACCAAAACTTACAGCTGATAGACGCTCCTTGTGAATATCACTTGTAATCTGCAAAATCATCACAAATTACAAGCCAATAATATGAAATTCAAAAGAGTACAAACCGATCAATGAATAAAACATAAAGATGCGACAAAGATTCAGATCCTTTTTACCTGTCTTCTGTAGCTTTTAATCTCATCACCGCCAAATCCAGGAAGTGTCATGTTCCAATTTTTCTCTGTATAAATGTGAATAGCATTATAGCATTAGACGTGAAATCTGCAGACAATAAAATCTGAGAACAGAAGTTTTAGTAACTAACCAAGATGGAGAAGTATGTCCTTCGCCTCCAAAGTTGTTGATTTCCTATGCTTGGCCAATGAACAACCAGACCTGATTATCTATTTAAAGAATCCATAAAAGAATGAACATTACTGAAACAATCTACAGAGTTAAAAACTAGGATAAGAAAATTATCTAAAAGAAGACCAAGAGCAATTGAGAACATAATTCATTTCTAAAGAAATTAATCATCATCAACAAAAAGGAATTCATAAAACAACTCCTAGCAAATTACGTTGGGAAAGTACCAACAAACAATGAGAGTAAAACAAAAGAATTATAATCAATGTCCACAAGCAAGCATCCTTTAAGAACATGTCTTTTCTGTATTGTTATTTATTTTCAAAAAATACATCCATAAAAGCCTTAGTTTTATATACAAACAGAACACACAGAATGAAGGAATTCTCTAACACTAGGTTAATCCGTGTAGTTCTGAAGAATTAAAACATCTGACCGTTGATTTATATGGGTCAAAATAATGTACTTAGCTGAAAAAAAAAAAAAAGTGAGCCCTACCATTAATAAGGATAGAGACAACATAAATTTTATGAAGTTGCAAAACTGAACAATTCCATCACAGACTAAAATGTAAATATACTCACAGACTCCAGAAAATTTTCTGCGATATCCACAAGAATATCTGCAACTTCATGATCCAACTTCTCCAATGGATCCACCTGGCAATAAAGAATTAATGTAAATATAGAGAAAACTACATATTTTAGGGAAAAATAGGGCCGTTTAAAGCTTGATGAATCATTAAAGTTAAGAACTTTGAAATGCCTCCTGGTATATTCCATCTAATAACCAATGACAAATTGTAAATTCATGTTCTAAAATGAAAGTGGAACAACGATTTTGTAGAACAAAGTGCTTAAGGAATCATCCATTGAGAAACGGAGGGCAATGGAAACTGTAAGCAATTGAGTAGTTCTGGGTAAAAATTTATGATAACCATAAGCTAAAACCAAATGGAAATCACTAAATAACACACCTATAGCACTGCCATTTTTTCAGCTGAATATCAGGAAAATAATTGACTTTTTTCTTTGAAAGCTCTTTTAGGGTAGAATCTTATATTTTTATCATGCTGAGAATACAATCCATATATACAAGGCTAGAAAGCTATTTTAGGAAGCATGATAATAACTCCTAGACAACCAAATCACTATGATTCAGGGATATCCCCATTATTCACAATAATTATAATCTGTTAAATAACGAAAAAATATAACTAATAAAAACAAAAATTCTGACAGAAATAATACACTAAAACAGATTCTAACACTCCTCCTCAAGCTGGTGAATAAGTATTTTCCATTCCGAGCTTAGAAACAATACTTTCAAAGTTGTTGCTCTTTAGCCCCTTCTTTAGAATATTTGCAAGGTTGTCTTGTGAGAAGACATATGGAGTGCATATCAGACCACTGTATAATTTTTCTTTGATAAAATGTTTGTCAACCTCAATATGTTTGGTTCTATGATGTTGCACTGGATTATGAGCTATGCTAATAACAGATTTGTTATCACAATAAGTCACATTGGTTCATTCAATTTTATTCCTAAGTCTTCCAAGATGATCTTAAGCCAAAGTAGTTCAAATATCCCTTGTGTCATTGTCCTGAATTCTGCTTCAGCACTGGATCTAGCTACCACACTTTGTTTTTTACTCTTCCAAGTCACAAGATTCCCTCCAACAATATTTACTCCTTGTATTGACAAATCTGGGAGACAAGAAGAGCATAGGGTAAATTATAAACAGGATATCATTGTGCCTTCATCATGGTATCAATGATTAGATAAGGTCACTCAATAAGAATATGGTTGAGAAGCCCATAGATGATGAGGAGATCTTATTTAAAACATTAGGCATGGTTTGTAGCACGTGGGCATAAGACCCAAACAACCAAGTAGTAAATCATACGTTCTTCTACCTTGAAACCTCCCACAAGAAGTTGTTTGTGCCCTATTTGAAGTTGTGGGTTGCGCAAAAAAGATTGAAATGCGAGTAAACGGTTGAAACCTTCTATCCCAAGATGTATCTTGACAGAGTCATCCCGAATAGGTAGCATAGCCACAATAGCCCAGATATCATCATCAAGAATGATGTTAACTCCTTTAACTTTTGTTTTTGCCACGCCATCACGCATTCTGAGATTAAAGTAGAAGACGCAAACTAAATCTAGGTAGATCACACCTTTCTGATCCACAAAGTGTTTCAATCCTTGATTCTCCATTAGAGTAGGAAATTGGAAGCCATAATATTCATACCAGTTCAGGGTAACATACTTGGAAGGAATAAGTTTCTTGTCCTTCCAAAAATGGATGAACTCTTCATGCTTGCTAGAATCTGAAATCCATCCTTCAATGTTGGCTGAGCAAGGTGCGCGAGGTGGTGAAGAGGCTCCAGTTCTTCGTCTTGTAGGCATCTTGCTGCAAGAGTAATCCATGAGTTGAAGAAGGAGGAGCACAAGCAAGAGAGTTCAAGAATGGTTCAAGAGAATGAGAGAAAATGGCTTTGAGGGTTCAATTTGTCAGAATTTTGGTGCAAGAGGTGTTTGTAATCAAGTAAGGGATCATATTTATACACCTAGGGAAGAAACTAGCCATTTTATACCGTTTATAGCCGTTGTAACGGCTAGCTTTTGAAGGTACATGTTAGGTTACTTTATACGAGTAACCTAAATCTACGCTCTCTTCTCACTCAAACACTAGAACAATAGAAATGAAAGTATGTAAGTATGTATTATTGATTCTGTAAGGTATAGAAAATTACAAGTGTAATCTCCCCCAAGGAAGCCTATCTTCCTCCACTAACAAATATGCCCAGTCTATACTCAAAAGAAATAACCCCCTGAATAGAATAAAAGAAGACTATTTATAGTGTCGCCTTCCCACACCCTAACCTTTTTGATAACCCAATCTGCTTCCACTAAATACCGTTCGGTAGCCTCTACTTCCCTCCTCCCTTCTGAATACCGTTCGGTCTATACTTCCCCCTTGACTGACCGTTTGGCTTCTCCTCTCACACCGTTCGGCCTCGATTCCCTCTCTCTGTTCGGCCTCACTTCCCCCTTGCCTTACCGTTCGGCTTCTCCTATCACATCGTTCGGCCTCGCTTCCCCTGTCTCTGTTCGGCCTCACTTCCCCCTTGCCCTACCGTTCGGCTTCTCCTCTCATGTACCGTACAGCCTCACTTCCCCCCGCCTTACCGTTCGGTATTAGGTTAATTCCCTCCTCTTTTATTCCTAACATTACTCTACCCCTCAAAATCAACCTTGTCCTCAAGGTTGAAGTCAGGGACCTGTTATTTGACATAATGCTCCTCTTCCCAAGTGGCGCCCTTCAAATTCAGGTCTGGAGGCTTGGGTGGTGGCAAATCCTCCTCCACTGTCTTCCATTCTTCCTGGATTCTATTAACTTCCAGCATTCTGCTCACCTCTTTTCCAAAATCATAAGCCCGGAAAAAATAATCTTCGATGTCTTTTGTTTGCCATGTACCAACCCAATCATAAATTAAACCCAAAATAGAGGTTGAAGTGAATGATTTATCTCTTTCCATGTAGTACGGAAACATCTCTGCTTTTAAATCATCTGGAACTTGTACCTGTTTCCCTCCCTTCTTAGGAGCATCTAATGCCTCGTAGTATATATCGATCAACTTTAGTATATTTTCTTTCAGATTTTCCTTCCCCTTCTCATTCTCTTCACTGCAGTAATTTTTTAATGTCAAAAGACGATCCATGAGCGCCATCCAGCTGTCAGCTGCCACACCCATTGCATTACTTGGTTGGAAACGAATTTTGAGGAATAGTCTAAAAAGTTCATCCTCAAGTTCCGTGGTTGAAAGTGTACTAGGCTTTTTAACACTGGAGTCCAATTGGACAGATTGGCAAGGGCCAGAATTTTCCATCCAAGAGTCACTCTTTCTGAAATACTGTAAAATCTGAGGATATTTTGGAACCCAGTATAAATCTCCATCAAAATCACCTCTAGCAATTTCATCTGCCACTTAGCGAGTCCCAACACACGGGAAAAAGATTGCATACTTGCTATGTCCAACAAAAGATTCTAACTTATCCCCATATGTGGTACGCATTATGTGAATGTCGCCAACATGTAAACCTGGATTTCTGTAGACCAACACATCCCTGGTAATTTGGTCATGCTCATGTATTATACAATCTTGATCCTTCTCTAGGCATCCAGTGGGATCTACAGTCCCCATTAAATAGAAACAATCAGGCATATATAGCTTCCCTCCTCTAAGCTTCTTGCATTCCTCCCTTGCAAGTATAGACAGATGATACTACAAAAATGGCTCATCCAGAGGAATTCCACATAAAATCATTTCTGCCACAATGTATTCATCCATGGTGCCATTATTAATGGATGCTCTGAGTGCAACACGCTCATTGGAGAAAACATGATTTGCATCTTCCAAATTACTCTCTAGTAGAGCCTTGAAGAATTCATTTGGCACTCCTCCATAGCTCAAAAGTTAATCAGATTTTTAGATAAATAAGTTCTATTTGGCTTGATGCTTATGTTCACTACCTCCAAAGAATTTATGCTTTGCATAATCAAACTAAGGTCTTTCTCAACTTTAATCATTGAATGCCTAACCTATATTGTTCTAGGAAGAAGCTTTCTGTTAACCAAAAGAGTGCCCTGAATTGTGTGATCCATTTGAAAGAGACGACACTGAATCAGCAAAGGCGGTTGATGTGTGCTCAGATTCAGCTCTATTTCTCCCATTCCCTTACCCACATCCTCCAGATCCAAGAGATTGTTAATTTCCTCATCTTTGTCTTCCTGCCCTCCGCCGGCGTTGAGAGATCCCTCCTGTCGCACCTCTGTCATCTTCTCGCAAACAGTGCCCCGATTTAGTTCGCCAAACCTACGCGTCAGAGCGTCGGTGAACATCTTCCAAGTCGGATGCCTAGTTTTCTCCCACTAGAAGCGGAACCAATAACGTTCCAAACCTCCCCCCATGCATCTATAGACGAGCTTCATCTTCTCCTTCTCCGTCACGCTCTGGAGATCGAAGAATTTCTCTGCCTGTGCGATCCAACCCATGGGATCCACACCTTCAAATGTAGGTAGTTCAACGCGCTTCCTCCAACTGCGTCGAACTTCTCCTCTGTCTTCTTCCGATTTCTCCTCCGAGTTTTCTAGCGGTCGTCGTCCAACCTAGACGGAATCACGTCTTCCTTCGAAACTCCAATCTCGGTTCCTGGAGCGCCGCCCGAAAGTTCGTCGAAACTCGCGAGTCATCGCTCGCACCTCTGCCGTCACTTCCTCCATTTTCGACTCCATCGCCACCATTCTTCCCTCCATTCTTCCTACTAGCGCGTTTAATTTTCCCTCCATTCTTCTTCGCTACCGTTTCTCCTCGCTAGCTCTTCTCTCCCCCGATATTGATCCGGCAGGTCGGACCAATTGTTAGGTTACTTTATACAAGTAACCTAAATCTACGCTCTCTTCTCACTCAAAGACTAGAACAATAGAAATGAAAGTATGCAAGTATGTATTATTGATTCTGTAAGGTATAGAAAATTACAAGTGTAATCTCCCCCAAGGAAGCCTATCTTCCTCCACTGGCAAATATGTCCAGTCTATACTCAAAAGAAATAACCCCCTGAATAGAAATAAAAGAAGACTATTTATAGTGTCGCCTTTCCGCGCCCTAACCTTTCTGATAACCCAATCTGCTTCCACTAAATACCGTTCGGTAGCCTCTAGTTCCCTCCTCCCTTCTGGATACCGTTCGGTCTATACTTTCCCCTTGCCTGACCATTCGGCTTCTCCTCTCACACTGTTCGGCCTCGCTTCCCTCTCTCTGTTCGGCCTCACTTCCCCCTTGCCTTACCGCTCGGCTTCTCCTATCACACCGTTCGGCCTCGCTTCCCCTGTCCTTGTTCGGCCTCACTTCCCCCTTGCCTTACCGTTCGGCTTCTCCTCTCATGTATCGTACAGCCTCACTTCCCCCCGCCTTACCGTTCGGCATTAGGTTAATTCCCTCCTCTTTTATTCCTAACAGTACAGCACGTGATAATCGATTATCACTAATGATAATCGATTATTGTGTCAAAAATAATTTTCAGAAATTGCATATAATAAATTATCATTTCAGATAATCGATTCTTCCCGAATGAAAATCCCCAATTGCAGAAAAATCTCGAGATAATCAACTATTACTCAGGATAATCGATTAAGTCCAAATCAAAACATTTTCTCAGCCTTGAGATAATCAATTATTGAGCGTTAATTTCCGAAAAACACAATTTTGAGTCAAATTTCAATCTTAAGACATATCTAACACTCTCAAATCTCTCCTAAATTCATAAAATATTTCCTTAGACAATGCTTTGGTAAATATATCTGCTAATTGATGCATAGTATCCATATATTCAATGACACAATCACCTTTTTGAATGTGATCTCTTAGAAAATGGTGTCTAATTTGAATATGTTTAGTCCTAGATGCATTATTGGGTTCTTGGTCAGATTAATGGCACTAGTATTATCACATTTTAGAGGAATATGGTTAATAAAGATATCAAAATCTTCAAGTTGTTGTTTCATCCATGAGATTTGAGCACAACAATTTCCAGTAGCTATGTATTCTACTTTAGTGGTAGACAAAGCTACACAAGCTTGTTTCCATGAGTGCCATGAGACTAAAGAGCAACCTAGAAAATGACAAGTTTCACTAGTGCTCTTCCTATCAATTTTACAGCTAAAACAGATTCTAACAAGAACTAACTTTCTCAAAATAAGCAAACTCCAATCACACACTAGGTTAGGTCAGTAACTTCAAAAGACTTGATCATATAAGTTCCTAAATTCGGGATATGTTTGGTTTTTAGTTTGGGTCCTCAATGCTCAAAAGTACACCAGAAAATTAAAATTTTCTTAGGAAACTCAGCCTTTCAGAAGCAAGAAATGACTCTAAAATATGAAAAGAAAAAAAGTGGAGTTTCTTCAGTCAGCCATAGGAAAACTCCCACCAACCAAACCAAAAAGGGACACTCTGACGTACCAAACACAAACCAGACCAGAAATATCAGGTCAGAATCTTAGATGGCAGAAACAGAGACGGTGAGAAAAGGCAGGAGATGATCCATAGAGTAGAATTCAGAATTCAGACAGAAGCTTTCAACTCTCCACAAAG
Source organism: Vigna angularis (assembly GCF_016808095.1). NCBI lineage: Eukaryota > Viridiplantae > Streptophyta > Magnoliopsida > Fabales > Fabaceae > Vigna > Vigna angularis. The sequence continues at coordinate 33,015,487 of NC_068972.1, forward strand.
TTCAAACAAAAAGGGAATCAGAGAGTGTATCTGAATGAGAAGGAGGAAGAGATTCAGATTAAAGGGCCACAGATTCTTTTAATAGGCAAATCCTATCTGCTTTGTAAATAAGTAATTACTTTAAAAATCACTTATTTAAAAAAAAATAATTAAGGTTTAAACAAACTAGCCTAATATAGGTGAGAATTTGTGGGTTTTTGCGACATGGATCTCAAAACCAGACCCATGATGAGCCTAGCTACAACAAATGTGTCCAGATTGGGAACGATTGCATTGCAGATTCTATGAGATAGCGAATAAGACCAGTGATTTCAGTACATTGTTACAGTTGCAATCCTAAGTGCAGAGCAGCACAGGAGGCTAGTGAAACTAGAAGAATCCTGTGATCCTATGACTATAATGGCCACACTAACAGTGATAAAAACAATCAATTACTAAATTTCCATGTAAACTTTAGCAGCACAACATCACACAAGTTATTTTTAAACTTTAAAAACCAAAAAGGAAATTGACATGACCTTTATTTTGAATGGATCAAAAAAAGTAGTATATAAAGATAATAGATATAAGAAACAGTTTTTTACAGTTAAGTTCTAGGAAAGAGATAAACATTGAACCGAAACTTCATATTTTTGAGACAACATGGATGCTTTATTTATGTTGAGAAAAGGGATCAATATGATAAATAAAGAAGATTTTATACCTCTGATAACAATAATAGGATAGGATTAGATAAAAACACTCTATAATTTAGATATTCTTAATTATATAGGATCTGTTCCTTAATTCTATAATTATAACACTCCCTCTAAAGCTGGAGTGTATAATTTGTATGTCCTTGGCTTGTTGCAAACATAATAGATCATTCATGGTCCTCTTAGAATTGGTGATATGTCAGTCAACTGTTCATTAGAGTTGACCAATTTAGTTGTGATGTCTCTAGATCCATTTTTACTCTTATGAAGTGACATTCCACCTAAATATGTTTTGTCATTTGGGCCCAACCCACTTTCGTAACCTGATCTCAAAAGCCCAAATGAATAGTTAAACTCGTCTATCTTCTCAATACTATCAATATGGTTGGAAAATATGAGAGAATATGTTCTAGAGATTGATGTGGAGTTGGAAGACATTATTCTTTTCTAGAAAGATGGAAAAACAAATAACCTCATGAGAGGGAAAAGTAGATCAAACCACCAAACAAACCTTGATGGACTGGACACTATAGTGGTCCGAGTGCACAAGAGGCAACCTGAGCAGAGGTTGGTCAAAGAAAAAAGGGGTTGCTAGAAACACCACCTAAAAACTCACAAGAGGTGACGTAGTGAACACAAACCTGGGAGAAAGGTTTGCAAAAATATATATCCTCCTGAGACCACATGTCTACCAGGCCAACATGATTTTGAAAAAGACTCTAGATACCATATTAAACTCTAAGAAAAAGAGAAACATTAAGCTGAAATTATGTGTTTCTGAGACAGTGTGAGTGATTTATTTATATTGAGAAAAAGGAATGAATAAATTAAATAGAAGAGATTTGATATCCTCTAATAACAAACATAAGATGCAGGAATAAATAAAAATGTTTCTACTAATACATACATAATCTAGATATTCTTGATTATATAGGATCAATTATTTATTTCTATCATTATAATAGATACTAAGAATAATATACAACCTGCAAATCCAAATTACTGGCAAAAGAGGCCGTTACCTTGCATAGCTCCATTTAGACATTAAAACATTATTATTAACTGGATTCTAAGTTCCAAGTACTAATACAACTTCTATAACATACCACAAAATATAAAAGCTACCATCCAATCTTAAGAGCTTTAAGTTTTTGTAAGCCACCATCCAATTCCTTAAACATCTAATATGGGGCCTAAGGAATTATAAAATTTCTTAAATTCTGAGAATCCATGAAATTCTTTCCAATTAAATCAGGCAACATTGAATGGGAGTTGATCAAAATTATTAATGCAAGTCCACTACATATTAATAAATTTCTCTTTCTTAAGGAAATTCATACAAGCAGACACCTTCAGCATTCCTACATGGATTAACAAATCCAGAGAGTTCCACTCCTAATTTATTGAACTACAGGTGGTAGAAACTAGAATATAATCCCAGAAAATCTTCTATGGATCATAAGAAAGTAGCATACTTCACCTGATTGACCAGCTCATGGATACTTCTTTTGCTGAGAATACTATTACAGGGTTCCTCGGTATCTGCATTTGTCAATCTACTTTGACTCACTGGCTGAACTACACTGGTTTGTGCCACAACAAGAGATGAAGGTTTCTGATTTCCTGGCCCCTGTAGTCTTGAAACCTGTTGCTGGTGAGGTACGTGATGAGAAGCCCTGGATGGCTGAACCTGTTGCCCATGATGCTCTTGTGATTGATTAGACAAAGGTGGTTGTTGTTGTTGCTGTTGTGAAGATGTAGGTGTGGATTGCTGCTGCGGAGGAATATGTGACCTCTGCTGCATTGATGGTGGGTTCAATTGCTGCCTATAAGCAGTGGATGGCAAAGGAGGCTTCCCTAGTGGCCCAGATGACAACCATGGCTGATTGAGTGACTGTACACTTTGTGAAGCACCTTGAGATGGAGTAGCTGGTGATCCCACAGATGAAGGTCTCATAATTCCATGACCTTGGAAGCTCTGAACAAAATGCAATGAATTACAAAACTACCTACGCTTTTTCCCTCAATATGAATATTGCAAGAAAAGCACAAGCATTGCAGCATGATATATGAAAGTGAGAAAACCTCTTAAGATACACATAACAATAGAAATGAAGAAATGCTCAATATATTTACAATCTTACACTGATAGGACTCCTAATAAGGATCATAAGGTGGGAAGTGCACATGGGCCTGTTACTCAACAAGGAACACTTATAGAAGGAACAATTAGGCCCAAAATATGGAAGGTTTATGTCAGAAGAAAGAAAATGGGGTTAGAAAAGGAAAGAGAAGTTAGTTAGGATGAGGAATGACGTGTCTAGAATTGAAGGAAGGGAGACTTCTGTTATAGGAGAGAGAAGGGAGAGTGTGGAGAGGGAGGAGAGGTTGTGAGTTGGTTAGGAGGAGAATAATCCTCTGGAGGAGTCTAGGACTCTGGGTTTTTCCTTGTGGCTGTAGAGCTTTCAGCTCAATCATCTTTTTACTGCATAACACTCTAAATAATACAATTTTGATATTCAGTAATTGTTTGGTTTCTATCATACACACTAACAAGTCATATTCCTTCACCACCCTTAAACTATGGAGAACACCCTTCCTCCTCGCAGAACCAAAACCTGATGACTTAGAAGTCTGAAGGGCATTCAAGGATCCCACACAAGAGTTGATATAAAATTCAGTCGGTATCCAGATGAATTTTGCTAATGCGATTTCATATGGAAGGCAAAACAATAAAATCTGAAACCAATTCATAGAAAGCACCTAAATAAATCACTATTTCTAAACATATCCAACCCCAGCTTAAGTCAATCCGCCCAAATGTTCTAAGAAACAGCTCATGACTGCGATTTCAGCCGCAACTTCAAGGTTTCAGAGTCTTAATTACCATAACTTGATCCCCATTTTGGACATATCGGCCACATTTATCCCCGCAATATCAAGAAATGCCACAAAAACACAAACGCAATTTAAAGCCTTGAACGGCACAAACCCTCTAACTAGGCCAAGCATAAAAAAAATGCAGAAATGAAAGGGCATAGTCAAAAACATTCACACTAACTTGCGAACCCCCAGGTTGAGTATTCGGGGCAGAGGAAGGAGGTCTAAGAGACGATTGCACGGGCCTCTGTTGATGAGCAGCGATTCCACTAGGCCTCATTTGAGGCCCTAACATCCCCATTCCTTGCACGGGCGTTCTCACCTAAACGTAGTCACATTCACATACAAAAATTTGCACTAGTCAAAAAGCACGAAAATGTTTAGTAACATTCATATCCAAAATAACGTACAGATGCAGAAAATTACTTGAGAGGTGCTTGAATTGGAGGTAGGTTCAGCCACACTGACTCCAGTTCGGGCCAACCCACCAAAGTGTTGACCGAAGGACGATGAAAACGGAGGAGAGGGGCTCTGGTGGTGCGCGGGCACGCCGATTGCCATACCACCCCTCGGCGCAGGGGCGCCGCCAGGAGCGGAGGGAGGCGAAGGAGCGGAAGAGAAGTGCGGGAACTGAGGCTGCGACGGCGGCAAAGTGCGGTTGAAGGACTGCGTGGGGCGAGGTTGGGCAGGCGTAGGAGTGGGGGGTTTGGGGTTCGGGGCTTGAATTGGGCTTGGGTTTGGGCTTGAGCTAGGATTAGGGTTTGGGGAAGACTGTGTTGGGGCGGAGACAGGAGGAGTTGATGATGTGGAAGATGGAAGTATAGGAGGAGACGACTTTGGTGGTTGAGATTGTGAGGGTTCAGCGGCACTCCTGGGGGTGGTGCCGGTTGCCGGAGCTTGAGAATCCATTGAGAATTGAGAATGCAATTGAAATTTTGAAACAGAGGATCACTGCCTGAGCGTGCTGTGATAATATGATCTTGATCGTCTTTGTTAATTTCTCTAGCAAGCTGGTTCCTTATAATTTGTTTCAACTTATATATAGAGGGAAAACGTGAAAAGAGAGTGATGGTCTGAAAGTAAGATAAAACAGAGAACATAGAAAACATATATATATATATATATATATATATATATATATATATGCATATTTTTTTAAAACTTAGATAGATTAAGTAATAATCGATTATAGGTGTTTTTTTAATTTTTTAATTATGTTTTTATATTATATTAATAGTGGAAACATACGTGTATTTGTAAGAGCATGAAAATAATAAGGCTATTGGGCCTTATGTTGAGGCAGTCAGCCCATAAGCTAAGGACCCATGATCTTAGGAAGGGGTTTTCTAAAAATCAGAATTCCTTCATTTTGCCAGCTTTCTTTTTCTCTCTAAAACCCTTGCCCTAAAATTCTCTCTGCCTTCTCTCTAGATTTTCTCTTCATTGAACCAATCAAATTTTGATTTGAAGGTGTTTCCGCGCTTGCTGCACCAAGAGCTTCAGTTTGAACCTAACGCTTTTTCATTCTGACTGGTAAGTGTTTTTTTTTTCCTTTTCTTCAACCGTTCTTGAACCTAAGCCATGCAGCTTGCTGGTTGCCTGTTACTGGTAGCTTTTCCTTTAGTTTCTCTGTCCCTTCCAACTCTAAGAAATGTGCTCTGCACCAATTTTTGGTGGCTTATAGGTGCTGTCAAACTCGCCTCTGTGAGGAGGTACTGCTAGAGCGTTCCTAGGAGTGGTACTGTTAAGCTTTCCAGGTAAGGGAGCTAATTATTTTTGTATGAATTTATTTTATAAAAATATATGCATATGAATGTTGAACTGGTGTGTTTTTGTGAAACTATTTTATGACTTTTATTGTATTTGGTGTTATAATTGAAACTGTGAAATTGTGCATGTTGTGATGTGATGAATTTAATCTGTTTTGAATGAGTTTGTTGGCTGAAATTGATCTTGGTGGGAGGTCTGGAGTAAGGGTTCTGTAATAGCATGTATATGGGTATTAAATAGATGTACAGGTACTGTTTGAGGTTGAGGTTGCTGTGAGAGGAAGTGAAAATATTAAAATTAGGCATTTCAGATTTAGAGCATAAGAGAACAGTGTAGATAATTTAAATAAATTAATTGTTAATTGTTGAGAGCTTTTCTTTGTTGGTAGGATAGAGGAACCTTAAAAACCTGAGTTGGCACATCCCTGATCATAGAGCAGCCCTGGCTTGGTCCAGTCAGTTGTGACTAGTCATATGTGCTGGCATCGAAGGTGAGTTTGATGCGTTCAAACATCTGGGTCCAATTGCGATAAAAAAAGATCTCTACTAGGATGAAAATAAAATAAAACAAGTTCATTGTAGATGCATAAAGTTATCATGTGTTAATTTCTAGTCAATTATAATTTTAGGAAATCAGTCACTGTGTGTTGAGAATTTAAAGTAAGGATCTATATATAAATATATATATATATATATATATATATATATATATATATATTTAATATAATATATATGAATTTAATATAATATATATATTGTAACATCCCAGATTATATATGAACATATAACATAGTAAGTCCACATTTAAATAAGAGAGAACAGTTAGAGTAGACTGTAAATAAAGTTAAGCTTACAGTCATCCCAAAACCAGGCAGAATTTAAAACTTAAGCAAATGGAGTATTTCAAAAGGGTAGGAATCACAGGTGGATTCATAACAACTGAATAGTAATTCCAAATACAAAAAAAAAACAATAATAGAACCCTAAGGAGACTAAGCAGCAACATCGTCTTCCTCCAAAGCCTGCTCCAGAGGCACCTCATCCGCCTCTGCTCACATCCAAATGGATGATCATTGCAAAAGAAAGCATACCCAAGCAAACACAAACACACAAGCAAGGGTGAGCTAGATATAAAAGTCATGTTATAGCAATCATACACAATAGACAGTTACATACAGATACTAGACCATGCAAACTTGACTTGTTACCCTTAAACTTGACTCGTCCGGACTAGAATGACTGCCGAGCTATGGCGGGTTATGCACTCGTGGTGGCCTCTACTGCTTTGCAAAGCCATTGCCAATGGGTTTCACCCTACCACACTCACGAGGTTAGTCCGTTATCACTCACCTTGGGTCATACTGGAAGCACCCAAGACTAGGACCTCCTGCTACTCCTCACCACATGAATCAATCCTCTCTACTTGAGAATGAAAGACCATTGGAGCGTCAGGAAAACCTCCAAGACTGAGCTACCATGCAATTCATTCTAAACATTACTAGGGCACCACCATGAATTTTCTCCTGAAAGATCATGGAATTACGTCCAACACTATAGGGCACCACCATGTGACCTCCCTTTGAGATCCATGGAATTACGTCCATCAACCATACTAGTACAAGCACATACTTTTAACCACCAAACATGTTTCACATACTCACATACTTGTAATATAATCACATTATCACATCATACTATGCATTGCAATCATCCCACACACTTAATTCAACCCAAAACAAGAGCAAAAGAGGCTGGAACCGAACACTATGAGCTTTGGCCGAGCACTTAGGGCTTTGGCCGAACGGTATGACTTTGGCCGAGCACTGAGAGCTTTGACCGAACACTTAGAGCTTTGGCCGAAAGCTATGAGCTTTGACCGAACGCTATTTAGACCACATACCACTAAGACCGAACGGTACCAAGACCGAGCACCATCAAGACCGAACGCTACCTATGACCGAATGGTTTGAACTGGTAAGGCTAAAGAGACCGACCACTCAAGGCAAAATAAGGCCGAACGCTAAGTCAGGACATGACCGAACGGTCAAATCAACACCTGACCAAACGGCCAAATCAGGGCATGACCGAACGGTCAACTATCGTGTTCTGCAGAATTCTACATAATTCTGTAGAATTGCAACCAGACTCCAGAGTACCATTTCTAGCCATTTTTACTAACTTCTAACACCCTTAATTCTTGTTTTATACTTAATTGGACTTATCTAAATGATTCTAAACATTCCTACTACCATTCTAAAGTGATTAAAACTCAAATTCAACTCTAAAACACCAATTGCCACAACTTAGGTACCCAAATCCAATTCTACTACTTTGCACCTATTTTGATCAATGTAGTGACTCAAACAAGTCACAATACAGTGGCTAAGACTGCCTCAACAGCCCAATCATGCTTTAGACCTCAAATACCCAAAATCACTACCTCACTTCCTCTCAAAGTGACCTAAAAACCACAAAACTCCAAATTTCTATCCAACCAAAAATATACCAGATTTCACACTTAAATCACTTCCAATTGGTCAATTATAGCAATTCAAACCCATCCAAATCAATTCCAAACAGCTCAACACAGTTTCATGGATTTCACGTATCAACACATACATTACAACATACTCAAAACGCAAAATACAACTCCAAACAGTGCACCAATTCAGAATCCAATATACATACATTTCATACAAGCAATTTAAAGAAGTATTCTAGCTCCCCTTACCTTGTGGTTACAGTACAGTACAACTCACAACAATAGCAAGGCTTTGATAGCTACACAGCCAGCACCCAACAAGACCCTACAATCCACTGAAGTGGGGACAACACAGCTCTTAGAGCTAGAATGGAAAAAAATCGAAATGGGGCACCACCAGTTGCATGCAACCAGTAGAGTTGCATGCCCTAGGTTCAAGAAAAGTGGAGGAATTGACTTACCCGTCCAAATCAGAATTTCAATCGGATGAAAGGGAAGCTCTCAACTCCGTGAACGAGAGCACACCACCTATTTGAAATTTCAACGGTGGAAAGTGGTGGAAAAGTAGAGAGAAGTCAGAGCAAGAAGAGGAGAATGGAACTGAGTTTAGAGAGAGAAAGGGTAACTGAAAAATGAGTTCAGAGTTGGAGAATCAAAGAACCCATTCTAAGGTCATGGTGCCTTTGGCCCTTTGGGCCTGGTTGCCTTAGAAAATAAGGCCCCACAGCCCATACAGTTTTCCAGGACCTTACATATATATATATATATATATATATTAGTTTAATATAATATAAAAATATATATTTATAACGTTACGTATCATATATATATATATATATATAATAATATAATGTAAATATATATATTTATATTAGTTTAATGGTGCGTTGGTATTTCCAAACAATAACTCTAATATCCATTTTGCACTTTATGATTTACAGGATGGACAGTTAGTTATGATTAATTTAGAATCTAGAGTAGCCTTGATTACAGCAAAACAGGTGCCTGAAAAGGGAGTTTTATATGCTTCTAATATAATATAAATATGTATATTTATAAGATACTGTACGTATCATATATATATATATATATATATATATATATATATATATATATATATATATATATATATATATAATAAAGTAAGGATAGTTGTTTCTTATATTGAAACGTGAGTGTTAATCAATAATTATATTACTTGTAGGTATGTATAAATTGATGCATTATATGAGCTGTTATGGGTTAGTTTGAGCTGTTTGGTTCTTGGTATTGATTAACTTAGATTCAATTGTGGAGATGTTATTTTTATAATTTATGAGTCGTGAGTAATGTATATTGTTGAGATTGTGTATATGTTGATTGTGGCGTAAAGTATATGATTACAAAGTGATGAAAGTATGATCCAAGTTGTAAATCAAGTTCCATCTGTGTAGGATCTCTTGGTGAGATCCTTAGTGTTTTAGAATGAAAGTAGGAGCTCAGTCTTGGGAGTCATTCTTAAACTCCAATGGCTAATCATACTCAAGTAGAGGGATTAATCCATGTGGTGAGGAGTAGTAGGAGGTCTTAGTCTTTGGGGCTTCCAGTATGCCTCAAGGCCCGGAACAGGCTAACCTCGTGAGTGTGGCAGGGTGGGGAACCCAAGTTTCATAAGTCACCACGAGTGCAGGACCCGCCATAGCTCGACTATCATTCTAAAGTCCGGACGAGTCAAGTTTAGAAGATAACATGCTAGGATGTATGCCTTAAACTGCTTTGATTTAAGTTAACTCTTGTATGTTATATGCTTGATATGATGCATGCTTTTATATAATTAGCTCACCCTTGCTTGTTTGTGTGCTTGTTGTATGTGTTTTCTTTTGCAATGATCATCCACTTGGATGTGAGCAGAGGAAGATGAGGTTTCTTTGGAGGCAACATTGGAGAGAAATGAAGATGATGCTGCAGCTTAGACTCACTAGGAATTCTTAGTTCTCTTATGTCATTTTGAAGAACCTTGTTATGTTTTAAGTTTCAAATTCTAGACATATTTTGGAATACTCTAGTGCTTGAAGTTTTAATTTCTTAGCAAATTCTGGAAGACTGAAATCCTATAATACTTTAAGTACATCTCTTAACTGTTTTCTAATATTATAAATTGGTGATGTCTTTGCATATATATATCTGCTATATATTTGGGATGTCACAGTATTTGTATTCATTTTTTTCTTATGATTAAAAAAATTAAAAGTATCATATATTTTTTTATTAGAGATGATTAATTGAGTTTAAAAAAATATTTACAAAGTTTAAATAATAATAATCATAATAATAGAAGTAGTGATACTAAATAAAATTATAATGAAATATAAATAAAATAAAATTAATTAATTTAAGTTTTTCGTATTTTAAAAGTAGTTTATTTTTATTTATTTTATAGGCAGTTTTCTAACTAAAAATGATTAAGTTTAAAAACAGTTAAATTAAAAATAAATAAACTCAAAAAAATTAATAAAATTGGTAGAATAATTATTTTAATTTAAAAAACATTTTTATTTAAAATATGGAATTGAAAAATAAATGTGAGCACGAAAAAAGAATCACTTTATAAACAGGTATAAGATAAATTAGTTTTAATTAAATGTTAATTTATAAATTTATTATTAAATTATCTATTACATTTTCTATTATTATTACTAGTTTTAATTTTTTTATTTTAACTACAACTATAACATCCCAGATTATATAGAATCATATAACATAGTAAGTCCACATTTATATAAAAGAGAACAGTTAGAGTAGACTGTAAATAAAGTTTTAATCTTACAGTCATCCCAAATTGAGTCCTAAATTAAAACTTAAACATAATAGAGTATTTCAAAAGATAAGAAATAACTGATAGAATCCTAAGGAGACTAAGCAGCAACATCATCTTCCTCCAAAGCCTGCTCTAGAGGCACCTCATCCATCTCTGCTCACATCCAAGTGGATGATCATTGCAAAAGAAAGCATACCCAAGCAAACACAAACACATAAGCAAGGGTGAGCTAGATATAAAAATCATGTTATAACAAGCATAAGCAACATGCAGGTAAAGACAGATATACTATATTATACAAACATGACTTGTGGCACTTAAACTTGACTCGTCCGGACTTAGAATGATTGTCGAGCTATGGCGGGTTATGCACTCGTGGTGGCCTCTATTGCTTTCCAAAGCCATTGTCAATGGGTTTCACCCTACCACACTCATGAGGTTAGTCATTTATCACTCACCCTGGGCCATACTGGAAGCACCCAAGACTAGGACCTCCTACTACTCCTCACCATATGGATCAATCCTCTCTACTTGAGAATGAAAGGCCATTGGAGCGTCAGGAAAACCCCCAAGACTGAGCTACCATGCAAATCATTCTAAACACATTGAAAGGGCACCACCATGTATCCCCCTTGAGGATCATGGAATTACGTCCAATACTAATACTTTCCACTTTAACACCAACATTATAATGCACACATAAGCCCTTAAAGCAACTGGAACAATTAAGTAAAATAACATACTAGAATAAATAGGAATATAGGCCGAACAGAAAACATCAACACATAATGAGTAAGATCGAACACCATTGAATGGTGGAGACCGAACGGTATCTCTCTTCCCAAAGACAAGACGGTCCATAAAAGGTAAGACTGAAGAAGTGACCGAACACTATTCAGGACCGCTCACTAAGAGAGACCGAACGCTACCTAAGACCGAGCACTATCAAGACCGAACGCTACCTAAGACCGAACGCTACCTGAGAGACCGAACGCTACTTAAGAGACTGAACGCTACCTGAGAGATCGAATGCTACCTGAGACCGAACGCTACTTAAGAGACTGAACGCTACCTGAGAGACCGAACACTACCTGAGACCGAACGCTACCTGAGACCGAACGCTACTTAAGAGAACAAACGCTACTTAGGTGACTGAACGCTACCTGAGAGACCCTTAATTCCTAACCATTTTTACTAACTTCTAACACCCTTAATTCTTGTTTTATACTTAATTAAACTTATCTAAATGATTCTAAACATTCCTACTACCATTCTAAAGTGATTAAAATTCAATTTTAACTCTAAAACACCAATTTTCCCCAACTTAGGGACCCAAAACCCAATCCCACGACTTTGCACCTAGTTTGATCAATTTAGTGACTCAAACAAGTCACATTACAGTGGCTAAGACTAACCCAACAGCCTAGTTGCGCTTTAGACCTCAAATGCCCAAAATCACTACCTCACTTCCTCTCAAAGTGACCTAAAAACCACAAAACTCCAAATTTCTATCCAACCAAAAATATACCAGATTTCACACTTAAATCACTTCCAATTGGTTAATTATAGCAATTCAAACCCATCCAAATCAATTCCAAACAGCTCAACACAGTTTCATGGATTTCACATATCAACACATACATTACAACATACTCAAAATGCAAAATACAACTCCAAACAGTGCACAAATTCAGAATCCAATATACATACACTTCATGCAAGCAATTTAAAGAAGTATTCTAGCTCCCCTTATCTTGGAGTTGAGCAGTACAGCCCACTAGAATGCTCTAACAGTGCCTCACACAACAAGGACCCGACCAAACCCCGCTGAAGAAGGAAAATCTAATCGGATGGTTGCGAAGCTCACTACGCCGCGGTCACTTGAGCACCACCTAATCCAACATGCAATGGCTGAATGTGAGGGAATGGTAGAGAGAAGACAGAGCAAGGTTAGGGAAAATAAGAGTTCTAGAGAGAGAAGGGAAAGTTGACTAATGAACTCAGATTTTGAAAGATTCATTCTAAGGTCATGATATCCTTAGTTTTACGGGCCTGGCTGCCTCAACTTAAGGCCCAATAATCCTATATTTTCAGGTCCTTACATGGTTGATGATGTATCTGGATGACAAGTGTTGATTTCTAATCTTGAAACAAAATTAATTGATCTTGAATTTTTGAAAGAATCTCATTCACATAATTTTAAATTTGTTGAATTTTTGTTACTTGTATAAACCACCAATAGATATTTTAGTCACAATTATTATTTGTTTAAAGAAAAAAAAAGTACCTAAATATTTTCTTACTTAGAAATATGCTTTATGAGAAGATCTCCATTCTAATGATTTTATAAAACCTTCTCGTAATTTTTTATTTTACTTTGAGCCGGAACTTGTAACATTATTTTCAAAATTTTCACTTATAATATGCTATTATAGAACTCAAACTTTTTTAATCTCTTTACATTTCAATTTTTATAATTAAAAAATAATTAAACATTTAATATATTTATTTAAAGTTATCTTAAATTGTAAATTAAAGATTTCACTGTGTGATATCAACATTTTTTAATAAAATTTAAGTCTTAAATTTAATGTTATGTACCTAAGTGTGCCTATGCCACCCACATATTCCAAAACAACATAATCCCAACCCACAGAAACCAAAAACAACCACGCACCAACCACACTAGTGCGGTCGCTTTCAAGTCCTGAACCTCATCAGAATCCATTTATTTTATAAACTTATCTTCTAATGCTAAATTTTATTAACAATTAATGATTTAGTTTCTTGAAATACTATAATTTAGTTGAGAGATTAAACTTTTTTATTGTAATTTTGGTTGTGCAAGCAAAATTATCACTAGGCTTTGGTATTTCAAATTTTAATTATATAAAATGAGTGTTTAAAGTATTATAAACGTGTTATATAATTTTAGTTATTAAATTATAATGGTGTAAGCATATAATTAATATTACATGTTTTATCATGAAATCAGACGCTAATATGACATAACGAAGTGGGTGATTAGCCTATTCGAAATAAGTAAAAAGACATTATAATGAAGTGGGTAATTAACGTAATTAAAATGAATAAAAAGTTTACCAAAATATGAATAAATGGTCCGTTCAAGTATTCAAATGTTTCTTAAAATTAATAAAATTAAATTTATTATAATAAGAATATGTGTTTTCTCTTATTATATTAAAAGAGAAACGTGTCAATACTTTGCGACTTAATCCTTTAGAAGGGAACATCTCAAAATATCAAAATACTAAAGAGAAAATATTTTAACTAGAAATACCAATTAGAAAATAAAATTTCAATCTTTTGAGATTATTTCGTTACTTATAAAAACATGTAAATTTTTTTGATAAATATAATTTTAATGAAAATCATAAGGGAATATCCTAATTTTTCAATGTTAATTCTCCAAATAAATATCATAAGTCAGTGATAAGTAAAAATGATTTGATTGATAATATTATAGATTTTTATTTTAATGATAAGTAAACATGTCTTTATAAAAAATATGTTTATTTCATAAAATAAGTATATATTTTGTTTGTATTTGATGGGAATTGATATAGAATCCTACACATAACTTCTAATTAGTGCATAAAAATGTTTATTTCATAAAATGTTGTATTTTTTATTTCATAAAAAAGTTTTATTTCAAGATAAGGAAATTGATATAGAGTCCTACACATAACTTCTAACTAGTGCATCAATTATTATCTCTCTCATGCCCCTAATTATCATGACCACACTAAAGTTCACACATCATCGTTATCTTTATTAAAGAGCTTACATAAGTTAGAGATAAAACCAAATTATAGTATATAATTGGCTGCAAACCTTACCTTAATAGTCACTTTTGTAAGGTTGATTTAGACTTAAAGTCTACTTCTTAATATGACATCAAAATAAGTTAAATGTGTTGGGTATTGTGTCACCCATTATCAGGTTTTCCCTAGTTTCATGCTCAAGATGTTCAATCTATGACATGAGGAAGTGTGCTTAAGAGGTTACACCAATTAGAGAAAAGGCCAAAGTATAGTTTATGCATGGGTGAAAAACTTCACCTTACAAGCTAATTTTGTAAAATTGGGTTATGTTTAAAGTTCACTTCTTAAGAACCTTGACCCCCATAAAAAAAATGAAGTTACTAAAATTCATATGCATTATTAGAACCTTTTAATAATGATGATATTAACAACCTCACCCAAAATGAAAATGATGATAATAATACAAACATCCTTATACAACGTCAAAAACCTCATAATCATTTACCATAACTTACATCCCTCCCCAAAACTTCTAAACATACATCACTCTTGATGAATAATAACATGATGTGTTTGATCACTAAGAACATTGCTTTAGTGAGCGTGATTTTACAAGAAACAATAATTGTTGGATGTAATTAATAGGTTCCATATAATAAACCACTAATTTTTCATATTACTCATTCTAATGAGACAAATTTAAAAGTGCAATGTGTTAATGGACATTACCATTATAATAGTCAAGCAATCTTATGTAGTGGAGAGATATATTGGGAGATTCAAAAGTTGAAAGAAGTCTACACCTATGCAACACCTTTTATTTCACAAGATCACAATAGGTTGAGGTTTCATAATTTCATAAAACATTAGAGAAAATATGGATGTTGACCCATCAATTCCAATTGTAATTTAAACTTATACATTTCGTTAGAAGGTACAATATGATATACCTAAGCACTTGGTTGGCAAATCAACAAGCCATTGAGAATATTTACTACAATTAGGATGAATCATTCCATAAATCACTCAAACTATTACAAGCCCTATTAAACTTTATTCTTGGTTTCAAATACCAAATTACCACACAACTCACATATTATGGCAAGGAGTTAATAAAAACAAAGTCTATTAAAAAATATTGTTCTAGACCTTTAAATTGTGCATTGGTTGGTTTCAATTATACAAATCATTGGTACAAGTCAATGACACATTTTTGTATGGAAAATATAGAGACACCCTTTAGGTAGCAATTTCACAATATGGGAGAAACAACATACTTTCATACTAAGACTTCTTTTTTTTCCTAAAAAATATAGCAAAGTAGGTAACACCTTGGGATAAACTATGCTTAAACTTGGACTGTGACAACTCCATCCATAACATATACGCAACAGAAAGGAATGGATGGAGTGAACATAACTTTATGAATGAGTATTGCATTTGATGCATTATAAAACTTCGTACGATGCCTTATGAATGTAAAACTAAAGAATGACTTTACAATATGGATAAGTACATTTCAAAATAATGTTTTAAATTAAATGTATCACTTTTGTTGCTTAACTTGTTACATTGTATATGCAACATATATAATGACTTGATTATGCTTAAGTTCAAACTATCACAACTCCATCTATAGAATGCACACAAGAAAGGGGAATGTATGGAGTGAAGGAAACTTTGTGCATAAGTATTGCGTTCAACGTATTGTACAAATTTTTAAGAGACACTTTAGGAATGCAAAACTCAAGGATAACCTTGTTAATATGGGTAAGGACATATCTTTTATAAGAACATTTTTAAATCAAATGTATCACTTTGTAACTTAACTTGTTACATTGTATATACAACATACATAATGATTGAGCCTCACTCAAACTACTATTACAATATAAAAAAAGAAAGTTAATCTAGAAGTCAGCAAATTGGATTAACAAAATTCTTAGAAGTATGTGAGCACTTAAATGGGTTGATGATAAATGATGGAGACAATTGACAACACACCTAGTTGAATCTATCAATTTTGTCCTAAAAAAACAAGAAATCTTTATAGTGATTAATATAGGTAATGTCTATTACGAAGTTGCATCAAAGGCAATAAAATATGCTTATTCAAAATTGAACACCCACACAATTTTGAATTTTATAAAAGTAACACAAGGTTCTCAAACGAGAAGATGATCAACCTATGATAAGTTTGACCAACTAGAAAATTTATCATCATAATAAATGAAAGGTGTTGCAATAATGAGAAGTCATAGAAATTTCATATATCCTATTGTCAAATGTTTGTTGCATGCAAATGCAATCCTTATGATTCCAATATGAACATTAATCATATTTACTAGTTGGATGAAGTAAATAAAGTATATAACAATTTACATAGATAGGTCACTAACCAACACATAAAGGTCCATGAGTTTTCCTCAATCGTACAAGTAGCATAATTTTCAAAGGTCATCCAAAATAATAAGGAATCATGATCAAAATAGAAATCAAAGAAAAAAGTCACCTTAACCTATTGTCAAATACCAATATACACACAAAGTCATTGTCTCAACCATCTTCATCTTTGAGACTCAACTTATTAATAATTATATTATCATTTTCTAATATATCATTAACATATACAAAATCATTAAGTCATTTACTTGCACACATGATTTTAATTCAAATCCAACATTTTTTTTTTCATTTTCTATTTTATTTAATTAAATTTAAATTATTATTATTATTAATTTGGTTTAATTACTAAATTATAAAAAGTTTTTTATTAAGTTCTTTACATTTATAAGTTTTTAAAACATAACAATAAATCTTCTAATACTTTGCATCGTATTTATTAAACAAAAATGTTATTATCTACCGTTCATTAATTTGTGAAGTACAAAAATATTTTTATTATTTACAAAATTATTAAATATCATATAATTTTTCATATTTTAATTACTTAATTGATTTTTTTTCTTTTCTTCATTTTTTTGTCCTTTTACTTTAACAACCCAAAATTTCTACTCAAAACATTAGGTTATTAATTAATACGATCCATATCTTAAAAAATAACCACTTCATAAAGTAATGACTATGGTTAATAAAGCTTAAAAAAGATTAATAAACTTCATTATTTAATCAACCATTACTCTAAGCCTTCATTGATTGTTCCCAACTCTTGTGCCAACACCACTAAATGTTCTTTTCACTGCTCATATATTAATATACAATCATTATAAAAAAAAGAAATCAAACAAATAGAAAAAAAAAGAAGAGTAAGCTAATGCATTTAAAAAAGGAAATATAATATAAAAATAATAATAACATATTATAAGATTATCCAAACAAATATTTGGTATACAATCAATCCTTAACATAGTTTTTTTCCTTTGTTTTTTCATCAACATCACTTAATCACTCATTCAACGAACATTTTTCATAAAATCCAACCATATACTCAAATGGTGCGCATTTATTAGAATCAAGTATCCGACATCAACTCATACAACTCTATCCCAAAAATCTCAGTCACATTTCAGACCACATGGCTAAAATAAAGGAATACATCTAGACGTTGTTTCTAAAAGACTAGTGTATTGAATAGACTCGTGAGACTCTTCACCTATCATACTTACCATCCATTTTCTTCTTTAAAACTTGTATCATGTGTAACTCATATAATTCATCAAGTACTCACACGATTAACTTCACTAGCTCCCTAAGTATGATTCTCTTGAATATCATATTGTCTGTCAAGTGAAGCATCCTTCGACTCTCACCACATAGTTATCTTCCTCTGTGTGAGTTGGATACTAGTAGACTCACAATAGTCTTACACAACAAATCCTCTTCAATACACTTTGACTCATCCTAGATTAGTATTTACCGTTAGAAATAATTAATTTGAGTACTAATATCACACGAATTTTCACAAACATTCCTACATTAAGAAGCATAACTCAATATAGTCACCATTACAAATTATCAAAAGGTAAAAAAAAACATTATAAAGAACTTCAAATTAGAAAACCTTTCATAAAACTACCGCCTAATGTCAAATAACCATTGTCTAACACCACAAAGTTAGGGGATCACTAATGATTGTGCCGACAGTACTTAAGCGTCGCCTAACGACGAGACTTTTGAAACTTTTCGTTAATAGTTTTCGTGGTAGCACTCAATGTTGGTTCAAAGCTTAACAATAATTGCGGGAAAACTCGATTTAAAGTAATTTAAGGTATTTCATCTTACTTAGCATTTTCTCAACCTCTTGTAACAATTAAAATCATTTTACGCAAGTCATAAAAGAACAATATCCATCACTATAATAACTTCTATATACTAGCAAAATTTTACTAAAAATTTCCTATGCTCCTAATCTTTTTAAGCTATAACGTTCAAGTAAAATGAATGTTATAAGTGCAATTAAAGTATTATATGAGGAAACTTCAAATCAATCACATATAATGTAATTAATTTATCATGAAGTCATTTTTCAATTTTATAAACTAGTTTCTTTAACCATTATCTTACAAACTTCATGACCATAACAATATCAACCCATAAAACAACTTATCCATCAAACATTTTCCAACCTGTTAAAGTTCCACATGCACAAGAACACAAGTATCAATCTATATCAGCCCAAATTAAAAGACAATATCAATTTAAATGCACTCCCCCACACCAAATATTATATACCAAATAATACCATTAATAAATTTGTAAGAAAAGATATGGCTAGTTTCTCTTACCAAAATTGGGAGGGGGGGGGGGGGTGAATTGGTAATTAATAAAAACTCTTTCTTGGAAAATTAAGATGATCTTTAAATGTGCACGACAAAATTATGAACAATAAAGCAATAGAGAGATAGAGAAAGAAAACAAACACAATCTTTTTATCTTGGTTCGGCCTCAATGCCTACATCTAGTCTCTTTCAATCAACCTGAGATTGAAAGACTTTCCACTATAAAGATTTTAGTTTATACAACAAGGATTTACAGATAACACTTCTCAAATGTAAAATACCTATAACTAAATCAATCTAATATAGCAAATAGAACCTACAAAAGAACAACCCTCTTAACTGCAGCAACCCTTTGAGACTCTTCTCAAAGTACCAAGAACCTCACATTCTTCTCACTAGTGCAAAAAAAGGTTTTTTGTACCTGTTTTCGAGCAGGTATAGAAGCAGGGGGTATAGAAAGTTTTCTACTTTCCACGCCAAGTCTAGAACCGGTATAAAAAGTTCAACTTTTACACCGGTTTTGTCTACAACATGTATAAAAGTTTTATTTTTATACATGATATTCTGAAAGAATAGATAAAAAGTCTCATTTGCTGGCAGCAAAAAATTCCATTTTTATACCTGCTAGTGCTAGATCAGGTATAAAAAAGTCTCACTTTTATACCTGGTGATGTTATAACCGGTGTAAAAAGTGACGTTTTTTTAGAATATTTGATTTGTATGTGTTACTACTTATATCCAGACCTGCATAAAATTGAATCCCATACATAATACAGTCTAAATAATCAATAACAAGCAAGATAATTAATATTGTTTCTATTAACACATCAAAATGTAATATTTACCTAACAAAGTTCGTAAATATATTTACCTAACATAGTTACTTAACAAAATTACACATAAAATAGTTTCTCAACTCAAAATGTAATATTGAAACATCTAATAATTTACAAACGGTTAAAAGAAATGCAGCCCACTTCTCCCGAACATCCTTTATAACATGTTGTTCCACTAGAGACATGTCATCGAATAACTACACAATGAATAGTTTGAGTCAAGTTATAATAATAGTGTTAAATAACATTTACATAAATAGAATTTTATTAATAAATATTATATACTTATTGTTGCAAATAAGGTGTTGAGTACACTTGCTTTTTTCCCTTTTCAAAAGCATCTAAGAAGTACTTTTGGACTTGAGATCTATGAATAAAATGGTGAAACAAACATGAATACAATGGTATGCCCCTAGACAAAGACACCAAGAAAATGAAACATTAAAAGACATTGATGCGTACTAGAAGTCTACAAAGCAAAGTAAACTGTAAAAAAGAAACTTGCCTCTTCAGTTCATCTTGTAACTGTGACATGATTGCGAACTCTAACAAATTTCCTTATTCTTGAAGTAATTTTGAGGTTTCAGAGATAACAGAGAAA
This sequence comes from Vigna angularis, assembly GCF_016808095.1. Classification (NCBI taxonomy): domain Eukaryota; kingdom Viridiplantae; phylum Streptophyta; class Magnoliopsida; order Fabales; family Fabaceae; genus Vigna; species Vigna angularis. Next base: position 33,036,071 of record NC_068972.1, read on the forward strand.
TGCCAGGAAAGGCAACATCATGTTATCAATAAATGCCAAATTAACGGAGAGGTGTAACAATTAACAAAAACTATCAACGTATGGATATTGAAACATTCAAGTACCTTTTGCACTCCTCTTCGCATAATTGAGCTTCAAGCTCCTGAATTCTAGAATTAAGTTTATCCACTTCTTGAATACTCTCATCAAGGTAGACCTTCAAAAATAAGAATTTGTACCTTTATTTTTTAAATTAAATTTAGGGAAGCTAACTAGAAGATTGACTTCATCAGTATTCCCAGGACATCATATGAAACAACATTTCAATATCAGGACATCATATGCAACTATAAGAGATAAAACTAACCTCTAGCTGGAATTTTCGGTTTTGTAGAGCACTGATACCTAAATCTACTTTCTTCAGCTGCAAAAGTTACAAAAATATAAAAACACATGCAATTTTCCATAACAAACTAGGAATCTTCCATATATTTTTTGCTATAGAAAGATTAAAGAGTTTCCAAATATGCTCCTCAAGTATCACTTTAACCAGTAATACCTTGTTTTCTCCTATGTCTTCTGTCCCTGCAACAACAATTAATGATATTTATTTTAGACTAAAAACATGAATAAAGGCATATGCTCCAAGAAAAAATGAAATGCTCCAAGAAAGGCATATTCCATGTTCAAAAGAAAGGCATTTTAATTTAAACATATATACATGGAAGAAGAACAATAATAGACCATTAGTTCCCACAAAAAATTAAAAGATTTATATGATAACGGTTGAAAATATCGTTATCTGTGATATAATTTTGATACTAAATGCACCCTTTTTTACTTAGAAACTTGCTTTAACACATGTTTTTGCTTTAGTTTTGTGAATAAGAGAGTTGAGGTTATACTTGATGATTTTATCACTAAATTCCCTTGATTTTGTAGGCTATTGGAATGATTTGAAAGAAGAGTTAAAGTACCAAATAGTTGGAATGCAGAAAAGTCAACCAGAATACAAAAAAGTCAACCATAGTGCAGAAAAGTCAACTAGAATGAAAAGTCAACCAGAGTGCAGAAAAAGGGTGTTAAGCGCAGAAAAAGGGCATTGAGCGCCAATTTCTTCTGTCTCACGCCTGAGCGCCACCGCCGAGTGTCAGTTTAGTGCCGCAACCACCGCTGGGCGCCCCACTTAGGGCGCTGAGCGCCAGCGAAGTGGGCTTGGACCCGTTTTCTGTTATTTAGTGGGCTTGGACCTGTTTTCTGTTATTTTTCTGGTCTATTTAAGGAGTTGGACGTCCTAGGGAATGTATCTTTTGATGGCTTGAGCACAGAAACACACTTTTCACCCCTTGGGGGTAGATTTGGGGATGTGACAGCTCTTCTCTTCTCTTTCTAGGGTTTTTCTATCTCTTTCATTCTTTCATTCCATTGTTATATAGTTTCTCCATGATAATGGAAAACTAAACCTCATTTGTTGTTGGGAAACAATGTAATCCTTTGAAACTCTCATGTATTGAAATGATTTATATTATAAATGCTTTACCTCATTAATTGTTAGGATTTTTCCTCTACGCTCTATGCATGCTTTATTTAATTCATTTGATTGCATGATTATTGATTTTGTTCGATATGGACACATATGGGAAAATCTAGAACTCGGGAAATTCTCCGAAAAGCAATATTACCTAGACATAGGGATAGGAGGGTTGGTTGCCTTTAAGCTTCTGTGCGAATGTAATGCATAATTAATTGCTGGGGATACAAGACATTGTGATCTAGTAATTAAGACTGGGCTTTCTTCATCGAGACATCTGGTTTAAGGTAAATTAGAAAGTGGCATTAACATTAATGAAGAAGATGAATTCTTATATGCATGAGAGTGATTAGGTGAAATCTAAACCCCAACAACATATTCATCTCATATTTTCAATATCATCCATTCACCCTTGTGTTTAGCCTCAATTGATCAAATTTGCATTCATGTTTATTTTTATTGCATTTGCATTCAAAAACCCCAAAAATTGTTCTTAAGTCTTAATTAGTTAAGCGATTACATAACTGTTTAGTGCCGTGAGTCTCTTGAAAAAAGATACTTTGTCTTACCATTTATTATTACTTTATACGATTCGGTACACTTGCTGAGGTCTTAACAGTATACGAAAGTATCCATAATGATTCATGGTTGATTTACCTTTTGTTCTTCAAAGACCTTACTGTTATCATAACTGCTAATTCTGTTACTTGCTGTTACTAGAGCTGTCAAAACGGGTCACAACCCGCGGGCTAACCCGACCCACCACTGGTTTGAGCCGGGTTGGGTTAGAAAAATTTGTATTTTTTTTTATGTGGGTCAGATTTCAACCCGGCTCATTTAAACCCAGCTCATGCGGGTTGAACCCATGGTGGGCCGGGTTGGCCCACCAACCCACCTACCTAATTTTATTTTATTAAAATTTAATTTTAATTTTATAAAAAATATTTATTATTTTGTTTTTGCTTGAAAAAATTATTTAAGTTCCTTATTTTCCAAATTAATTAAACACCCATGTTGGAAGTGAAATTTGAGAGTGAAATTTATTTAGATTTGAATTATAGAAAGTTTGTAATTTTCTTTTATTTAAAAAAAATTGTAATTAAGTGAGTCAGTGAGCCAACCCGTTTACCCACCAACCCGTGGTGGGTCGGGTCAGGTTCGAATTTTTCTAACTCACTAATAAATGAGCCGGGTTGGATTGACTCACTAAGTGACCAATCCGTGATGGGCCGGGTCGGGTCGAGCCGGGTGTCCCGTTTTGACAGCTCGTTACCCTAAATGCTTGTAATCTCTATACTATTAATACCAGTTGTGCTAAAATACAAATTGAAATCAAATGTTAGACATAACATTCCGAAATAATACATGTCTTAAAGAACTCGGTAGTCAAGTGATTAGAAAATATAATTCATCAAACGAGTTTTAATAAAGATTTTAGACATTTTTCATAATCATTTAAAAACAAATTTCTTAATCAAAATGAAAGTTCATTTCTACATAGAGATAATAGGTTAAGTTACTAAATTGAGAATGTGTTATAGCAAAATATCTTTTCAAAATTTTATTCCTGGAAAGAAGACTTAGTAGACAGATGGCTAAAATTGATAGAGATACCAGTGCTTTTAATAACATCCAATGATTTTTCTAATTATAGATGTCATATTGTAAGCAACAACTGCTGAATAGCTTTGCACTATTTTATTAGTTTGTCCAAGTATAGTGCATTTTCCATCCTACTTCTAATATAAATAAACTGTCTTGACTTGTCAATGTTACAGGAAAAAAGACATGGCAGCTATTCCAAAAATCTTGTTCAGTCTCATTGAGATTCTGCAGACCGAAAATGAGACCAATATTCTTTGACAAGATTCCAAAACAGTGATCCTTCTCCATTTATCAACTTCAGTGGTTTATCATGCAATCATGCAATTAAGACATCAAGCATAAAAAATATCTCACTAATGAAAATGTTTGCATCATAGTACTTTCACGAAGTAGGCAATTAAGACAGACCATTCACTGCAAGCTATATATATTTATTGTCACGAACAAACAAGCTATCATCACTAGTGCAGAATTGACCTTTAACGTCACCTCATAGACGTCCGTCCACAAAAGCCCCAACGTAAATAATTGACCGGTGGCATATCCGTAAATAAGTGAAACTGTAGACGTCCGTTGTGGAAGGGGCCGGACGTCTATAATATTATAGACGTCCGGGACCCTCCCACGGACGTCTAAGAGGCTGGAACAATCACCTCTTCAACTCCCTCTGTCAGCCCTTAAATGTCTGTTGTGGAGGGGGCCGGACGTCTATAATATTATAGACGTCCGGCCCCCCCCACAACGGACGTTTACGGTGCTGACAGGGTGGTTGAAGAATTAATTGTCTTCAGCCCGTTAAACGTCCGTATATATTTATTGTCACGAACAAACAAGCTATCATCACTAGTGCAGAATTGGCCTTTAACGTCACCTCATAGACGTCCGTCCACAAAAGCCCCAACGTAAATAATTGACCGGTGGCATATCCGTAAATAAGTGAAACTGTAGGACGTCCGTTGTGGAGGGGGCCGGACGTCTATAATATTATAGACGTCCGGGACCCTCCCACGGACGTCTAAGAGGCTGGAACAATCACCTCTTCAACTCCCTCTGTCAGCCCTTAAACGTCCGTTGTGGAGAGGGCCGGACGTCTATAATATTATAGACGTCCGTCCCCCCCCTCCACAACGGACGTTTAACGGGCTGAAGACAATTAATTCTTCAACCACCCTGTTAGCACCGTAAACGTCCGATATTGGGGGCCGGACGTCTATAATATTATAGACGTCTGGCCCCCTCCACAACGGACGTTTAAGGGGCTGACAGGGGGAGTTGAAGAGGTGATTGTTCCAGCCTCTTAGACGTCCATGGGAGGGGCCCGGACGTCTATAATATTATAGACGTCCGGCCCCCTCCACAACGGACGTTTAAGGGGCTAACAGGGGGAGTTGAAGCGTTCATTTCTTCAGCCTCTTAGACATCCGTTGTGGAGGGGGACGGATGTCTATAATATTATAGACGTCAGGGCCCCTCTCACGGACGTCTAAAAGCCCCCGCGAATATCAATTTTAAATCCCCAAAGACGTCATATTAGTGATAGCCCCAACGTCTATAGTATTATAAACGTCGGGGCCCCATAGTACCAGACGTCTATTGGTTTTTATACTAAAACGCGAACCCGCGAGCAGTTACGCTCATTGTTCATCGTCCTCCCCGCGAACTCTCTCTGCGGCATTGCATTTCCAGGTGCGTTTTCTCTCTTTTGGACCGTTTAAATTTACTTTCAATCCGATTACATTTCTATGTGATGAAATATCTTTGATTTGAACCGATTAAAAATCGTTTTTGGTGCGTTTTGATGCAGTTTGGTGCGTGTTCTTGGGCGGCTTTTTCGACTATTTTTGGCCTACGTTTTAGGCCGTGCCCTCCTCGATTTCCCTCCCTTTCATTTGGAATCTACTTTTCAGGTTAGCTTGTACGTTGATAAAGGTTTTTTGTATGCATGTTATTGGTTTTTGTGTATGCATGTTTTTGACTCTATAAGGTATGCATGTGTTATTGGTTTTTGAATATGCATGTATTAGTTGTGTTATTATAATTGTGATATGTTAGAATGTAAGTATCAAATCATTGAGTGACACTTAGTTCCTGTTTGAAATTTAACACAAACGATTAATCTTTTAATCGTTTGTGTTAAATTTTGAATTGTCCGATTGGACAGTTTAAGAAAATTAATTTTCATAATTTGCAAAACATGTCAATTGGAGTTTATGGATAAGATTGATAAAATTTCGGTCCAGTATTTGTGTTCTTCTCCGGATGCATATTTGATTGTGGTCATCGTTGACTACTCTCATTTCGTGTATTTCGGAGACCAATGCGAAATGCTGCCGAAATTTTATCAATTTTATCATGTAGACTTCTTTGCACGTGTCTTAGCAAATTATGAAAATTATTTTTTTTGAATGGGTAGGGCATAACCTTGTGAGAGTTAAAAAACTTATACTGATGATTTTACGAACATAGTATGGATTGAAGCTGGATGAATGAATGTCGCATCGGTGAAGAATATGATAAGGGTGTTTCGAAGTTCTTGCAATACGTTGAACAAAATGCTTAGTCTGTGAACGGGACATATTTTTGTCCTTGTGTTCGTTGTGTTAATCAAATACGGCAAGACTTAGGCAATGTGCGTGACCATCTATTCATGTACGACATAATGAGGACTTATACCGTTTAGACTTAGCATGGAGAAGTATTGGACCAGCCTACCACGTCACGACGAACGGATTATGTGGAAGAATGGATGAGTGACCATTTAGAGGACATGATACGTGATGTCGATGAAGATAATTTTGGAAGAGCTAATTTGTATGATTCTCTTATTAATGATTCAGAGCAACCGTTGTTTCCAGGATGCTCGAACTTTACACGTCTGTCTGCACCTTTAAAGTTGTTTAGTTTAAAAGCAAGGAATGGATGGACCGATAAAAGTTTCACCGAGTTGTTGGAGTTGTTGAAGGAGATGCTTCCAGAAAATAATACTCTACCTATTCGTAATTAAAAGGCCAAAAATTTTTTATGTCCAATGGGTCTTGAATATCAAAAGATATATGCTTGTCCTAATGATTGTGTTTTGTACACAAAGGAGTTTGCTTCGCTAAAGTATTGTCCAACATGTGGTTTATCCCGTTTTAAAAAGAAATCTGACAGAATCACTCCTAATGAAGTAATGATGGTGCACCTGCTAAGGTGATGTGGTATTTGCCTATAATACCTAGGTTCAAACGTATGTTCTCTGTAAAAGAAGATGCAAAGAACCTTAAATGGCACTCTGACGAAAGAAAGTGCGATAATCTTCTTCGACACCCTGCTGATTCACCACAATGGAAAAAGATTGATGACAAATTCCCAGAATTTGGTGCAGATCCAAGAAACTTAAGGCTTGCACTTGCAACTGATGGTATGAATCCTTATGGAAACTTAAGTAGTAAACACAGTTCGTGGCCAGTTATGTTGATGATTTACAATCTTTCTCCTTTGTTGTGCATGAAGAGAAAATAAGTGATGTTGTCCATGATGATATCGGGTCCTAGACAACCTGGAAATGACATTGACGTTTACTTACAACCTTTAATTGATGATTTGAAATTGTTGTGGGAAGAAGGGGTCGACGTGTTTGATTCACATGTTAAGGAACAGTTTCGTTTGCGTGCAATGTTGTTTTGCACTATAAATGATTTCCCAGCGTATGGAAACTTGAGCGGTTATAGTGTTAAAGGTCATTTTGCATGTCCCATATGTGAAGAAAACACTAGTTACCTTCAGTTGAAGCATGGTCAGAAGACGGTATATACAAGACATCGAAAATTCCTTCCTCGTAATCATCCTTATCGTAGATTGAAAAAAACATTTAATGGAAGTGCTGAGGATGAGGTTGTGTGCAGACCCCGGAATGGTGAAGAGGTGTACAACGAAGTCAAAAACATTGACATTGTGTTTGGAAAACAACGTAAAACTACCTCTGCAAAAAACATTTGGAAGAAACGATCAATATTTTTTAAGCTTCCATATTGGTTTGAACTTGATGTTAGACATTGTATTGATGTGATGCATGTTGAAAAAAAATGTTTGTGACAGTGTCATCGGAACTTTATTAAACGTCAAAGGGAAGAGCAAAGACGAAATAAAAGCACGACAAGATTTGGCTGACATGGGAATCCGATCTGAGTTACATCCACAGATAATAGGAAGACGCACCTATCTGCCCCTAGCCTGTCACACACTTTCTAAAAGAGAAAAACAAAGTTTTTGTAACCGTTTAAGAAGTGTGAAGGTTCCACAAGTTATTCTTCAAATATTAGTAACCTTGTGTCTATGCAAGACTTAAAGCTAGTTGGTTTAAAGTCTCACGATTGTCATGTATTGATGCAACAATTGTTACCTGTTGTTATTCGAGGCATATTACCTCCTTCTGTTAGGGGTATTCTGACATGTCTGAGTTTTTTCTTTAATGCCATTTGCAAGAAAGTTGTTGACCTCGAGGTTTAGATGAATTGGAAAATGAGTGAATAAGACTACTATGTCAATTGGAGATGTATTTTCCACCTTCATTTTTTGACATCATGGTACATTTGATTGTTCATCTAGTTAGAGAAATTCGATTATGTGAGCCGGTCTTCTTAAGGTGGATGTACCCAGTTGAAAGATACATGAAGATCTTAAAGGGATATGTCAAGAATCAGTATAGACCAGAAGCTTCAATCATAGAGCGATACGTTGCAGAAGAAGCCATTGAATTTTGTTCAAGTTATATGCCATCTTGTGAACCCGTGGGTCTTCCCAAGAGCAGACATGAAGAAAAATGTGAAGGTAAGGGTGTTCGAGGTGTGAGAATTCAAAGTGTTAGCAGAAAAGAAATTGACCAAGCTCATTTGTATGTCTTAAACAACACTGTTGATGTGATTCCTTACATTTCTGACCACGTTAATTAAATAAAGGCAGCAAACCCAAAAATGAGTGAAAAATGGCATCTTAATGAACATGTGAAAACCTTCTTACAATGGTTTAAGAAAAAGATTTATGCGACTCCACATGTTTCTGAAACCTTATTGAGGTTATCTCGTGGGCCGAACACGGATGTCATTATATATGGTGGGTACTATATAAACAATATTTCTTTTCAGACAAAGGTAGAAGATGACAAAAGCAGAGTTCAAAATAGTGGCGTCACACTACAAGCTGAGGCTGTGCACTTTGCTAGTTCTAAAGACAAAAATCCAATCACAGCATCCATCAGTTATTTTGGAATAATACAAGAAATATGGGAAGTTGATTACGTCACTTTTAGAGTCCCAGTTTTCAAGTGTAAATGGGTTGATATAAATTCTGGTGTCATGACAGATGACCTTGGTTTCACATTGGTAGACTTGAACAAGATGAATTACACTGATGAACCATTTATCATGGCTAGTCAAGCAAGACAAATATTCTACGTAAATGATCCAGCGAATAACAAATGGTCAGTGGTTTTAGAAGGAAAAAACATGCATGGACATGATGATGACGATTCTCTTGATATACTTGAGACAACATCTGTTGCATCTAGACCCACTGAAGACCCAGTTGATGATGTTGTCGATGTCATCCAAGCAATTCGTAGTGATCACAATGAAGGGATTTGGGAAAAAACAATATCTTAATAGGTTGATATTTTTGTTTTTTATTGACTTTATATGTATGTTCATCATAATTGAATTATTACTAACCTTGTATAATTTTTCAGGTATGTCGGACTCAGACTCAGGATCGGGAAAGACCAAACGTGGTCGAGGCGTCACCCGAGTGGTAGATGTGACATCCGGACGTGTGGATGGTCAGAGGAGACATGTTGACATTGACCCTAGATCAGGTCATCCATCAGGGCCAAATGCTGATAGGTTTAGGAGTTATCTGGGTAAGTTAGCAAAAAGTCATGTCTCTATCCTTCATGCATGTCTCTATACTTCATGCAATTTGTGATATACTTATCTTTCATGTTTTCTTATCAATAACATGTTTTTTTGTTTTAAACAGCAACATTTTGATATTCCAAACACAATACAAATTAGAAAGAAAGTGTTATCGCATATAGCGATAAAATGGAGGGATTTCAAGACAAGGCTGACACGACTATATGTCTTTGGAGACAGGCAACATGAAAATCCCTGTTAGCAATATACATTCACAGAGGAGGATTGGATGCAGTTTCGTGCATCTAGAGAGTCTGAGGAATGGAAGGTATGTTTCTTAACATTTGAAAATGTATTCATTGAGTTTTTATGATTTTACACTTATTTATATACACGGTTTCACAGGGTAAAAGGTTAGCCGCCCAAGAAAGACAAAGGCTAAACGATGCACCACACTTGTTATCACGAGGTGGTTGTGCAAAACTGGAAAAGAAACTTAGAAAGTCTAGAGCGGATGCCTTGGGACTTGAGTCGCCGGACCTAGCACCTACACCTGCTAGGTACGAGCTGTGGAAGGCTGCTCGGACTAAATCTGATGGGAACATGACATCTTCCTCAGCTGCCTTGATCTCACAAAGAATTGTAAGTTCAAATTATAAGCAGTTGTTTGATTGTGTATCTATCACAGCATGTCTTCTAAGTAACGATTGTTTTTTTATGTGCAGGATGAGTTGGTTGAGCAGCAAACTCAGGGCACATTTGCTGGCCAAGGTAGGGACGACAATCTAACAACGGCCATTGGAAGGCCCGAGCACCCAGAACGTGTACGTGGAGTTCCTGGGGCAATTGGTCTTCGTGACTACTTTGGCCCTACACAGAAAACCCCTCCATCAAAGAGTCAGGAGACACTGAGGCAGATGGATCTTCAGTGGGAGGAAAGACTCAACCAAAGCATGAGATCAATGGAGCAACGATTCATGGAGCAGCTACAAGAACAAAAACAAATACAAAGAGCGCTTGAAGAAAAGCTGCATTCCATGATGCAAGGCAACATGGGGGCCACTGAAACTCCCACACCACCTCGGGTCAACACTAGAGGATCATGCTCTGCTGTAGAACCCACTCAGTATAGCGGTCAGTATGAGCTGTTGGTTGATGGGGATCCCCCACGCATTGTGGCTGTCGGACGAGTGCTTGAGGGAGGGCAGACTATTCATGGTGTTCCCATATTACCCCAGCACGTGCGTGTGACGATTGACGAGGTTCGGGATCCCCAGGCTTAGGTGCCTGTACCCACTCCAAAAATTAACTTTGTGGGGAAGGCCATAGGATCATTTATAGCCTGGCCTAGAGCATTGATCATGTCACACATCGCTACTCCACAGGTATAATGTCTTTTTTATTAGTATTTCTATGTTTATTCTTCAAATATTTGTTGATAACTCTTTGACGTAAATTCTTATCTTCAGTTCACACGTCCTCAGAAGCAGCCAATTCATGATACAGTCATACATGAAGATGATGACATGGCTGAAGCGGAGGATGATCCTCTATCAAAGCTAATGACAAGATTACCCAGGTTGAAGAAAGCACCATTAGAACTATACTGGGATTTGAGAGTATTTGGTCTTCCCCCACATGTGCTAGTTTATATCACATTATCTGATGCATTGGAGATGATTGGGGGAGACCGGATGTTGAATATTTCCATCATTCAGCTGTGGTGCATGTAAGATAGTCAATTTGGTCTTTCATATTACTTTTATTTAGATTCTTATAGTTTCTAACAACTAAACTTTGTTGTTCTAGGTACATGGACACAATCGTTGTAGAACAAGGTCGGTCTTCCATGTACGGATTTGTTGAACCTCAGACCATTCAACCGTCTGGTAACACACTTCAAAACAGACAACATTATTTGCAAACATGGATGGATGAGTCAAAAAGAGACGTATACCTTGTGCCATACATTGATGGGTAGGTGTTGTTATATGTGGCCAGTTCATTATTATAGTTTCTTTAATTAGTTAAATAACTATTTATCCTTTATGATAGCATGCACTGGCAGCTGATGGTTATCATTCCCAAAGCATGTAAAATTATATGGTTTTGTTCGTTGCATAGGAAGATGAAAAATGACTTGAGAACAATGCTTCAAGGGTAAGTGTTTCTCCAAAAATGACTTTGAATTTGATGTTCACCTTCAACTTTTATGATAAATATAGTCATATTAATTATACTTTGTGTTTTCCATCTGTACAGAGTTATTGGTAAATCACGTGGTCAACTGGTTCAAATTTTGTATCCAAAGGTTTTAAGTCATTTATAGTTCTAATTCATTATTTTCTATGTTATTGAATGATCTAAATTCTTAACTATTTAGTTTGTTATTTTAGTGTAACCAACAGCTAGATTCATGGGAATGTGGCTTCTATGTGATGCGTTGGATTAAGACCATCATTCGAGTTGGCATTACAGATATCTGGAATGAGGTAATGACGTATACCTTGAATACATTACAAATCAAATTTATCTTCAAACATATATGAAACCATAATGAATCTTTCTTGAATTTTGCAGCGCTTCAAGAGTACATCGCCTATACCAGAGGACACAATTAGACAGATAAGGCAGGAGTGGACCGCTTATCTTCTGCAAAGATGGAGTTAGGAATAGTTTTATTTGTCGTTGAACATTGCTTAGTTTTAGTTTAAGTTTTAACTTGATAGTTTTGGTAGTGGATTATATTTTACATTAAGTAGAACTTTGTTTATATGAAACGCATATATATATTATTGCAAAATTGTTCTGGGACAATTTTCTACTTTTCAGGTGTGGTTTTATTGCAAAAATAAATTATTTTTTAAAAAAAAAACGCCCAGTAGACGTCGATTAGTGCACTGTCGGACGTCTATAGACGTCTGGCAGTGCACACACCGACGTCCAACCCCACCCCTAGCACAAGACAATTCAGGCATGTGGTTGTCGGGTGACACACCTCAAACGTGTGTATAGACGTCAGGGGGAGGAGACGACGGACGTCTGTATAGACGTCTGACGGGGGCACATTAGACGTCTATATGGACGTCCGAGGGGGTACACCGTACGTCTGCATAGGCGTCGGGCCTGACACATCAGACGTCTATACACACGTCCGATGTGGACCCCTCGACGTCTGAGTAACGTCACCCACAAAGACGTCGGGTAGGGGTGGACAAACTGCACTATTTGCACTGCACTATAAATCTATTACAATTAACTATAAAATAGTTTAAAAAAACTGAACTGAACTAAAAAATAGTTCAAAAAAACTTAACTAAACTATTTTTTAGTTCAGTTAACTACAAAACAGTTCAGTTAACTACAATGAAATTCCTACTGCAAATACTATTGTATATCATTAGCAATCTTCATCAAAGAAGCCGCAACAGTGTTAAAGGCACCACTAGTTTCAACAAACGCATCATGAGCAGCCTGCAAAACAAGAATATATTGTGCTGCATTGGAAGCATGCCTAATGAAAAAACTAAGGTAATGAAATGAAAAAGACATATTTTACGTTAAATACAATGAGGAAAAGTTGCAGAAACAAACCAAGGCCTCAAACTTATTTGCTGCCGTAACAAAAGGCAGATTTGTTTCCTCGGCTACTGCTGCTGCTATCTTTGCATCAAACCTGAAATTTCACCCACAAAATTACCAATGCAAAAAATATCCAAATTCATAAAAATAAAATATAGAAAACATTCCTTAGGATAGTAACACCGCCAATCCTGTTCATTAACAACAGTCCATAATTGTAAATAAAGTGGAGCATTGAATCACAACATAGATAATAGTGAGAAATAACTACACATTGGGGATCAAAGCAAACTATTTAAGCATTACGCTATTATCTAACTCCCTTCATTGTTAAAAGATATTAATTTTCTTTTAGCAAAATCAATCAGAAGGATTATATACTGCTTTTACATATTACACAGACTCGAGTGAAAACTAACAGATGCTTTTTTACTACTCTGTTAGTCCAAGTACATGTGTGAATGCAAATTGCAAGATAGTTTTTCTATGAACTAATAAACATTTCATAACCAATAAACTTTTAAACCAAAATATCACTAACAACTGGATTAGTATGCATTAAATTGTGAAGGGTGAACATGTTAAGTACTGAAAGTGGAACTAAAAGTAAAGTACAAAAGTAGAAAAGTATAGATACTCTTCCCAAGACTAGTGACCAGACCCAAATTCATAATGACAGAAGCACACTGTTAGGTTTCTTGGAACAAGAAACCCAGAACTCACACCAAAAGACACCGTGCACACACTCTCTCACACAGAAAAACACTGTTAGTTGAATTTTTCTCTACATTGAACTATGTTAAAAAATCACAAAAGCACACAACTAACTCAAGCCATTGATTTTATTTTACAACCACTCTTCCTATGCAATTATTTTACTTCAATACAATATATCAAAATCTGTCCACGTAATTTTATTCACAAACCAGATACAGACTAGGAAGTGAAGCCCGTAAGCATGAGTTGGAAAATATTCTTTTAAAAAGAAAATCAACTTTGAATTGCCATAGACAGGTATTCCACACCCTCTATTTTATTTTCTTTCTTCACTCGTCATCCATGACTCTTATAAAATCAGTACTGCAATTTAATGAGATGTATTTATTTTATTTTCTTTTTTCTCTGTTGCATTCCAAGTGTCAACCAATGCTCTGGAAAAGGAAGCATTTCATGACCTCTTTTCCTAATTGTTAAGTTTTGCTACAACCAATTAAAGGGGAAATCACTCTATTTTCCCTTTTATATCCTTATTGAAAATTTATTTTCAAACGTTTTATCCCTTGTTAATTATTATACTTCTAAAACTTTATCATTAAGTAACCATTGACAAGTTCTTAATTCTGGAATTTCCTGAAAAGAGCTTTCCAAAACACATGTAGAAGCTTCTTAAAACAACAAAGTAACAACTGAAGTGTCTAGCATTGTTGAAGAGAATTTGCAGAAAGTAACTCTTCCCAAGCAGCTCAAAACAAATTCTCATCCATTCTCTTGCAGGTACAAACTCAGCACCACGATCAGCAATTCTTCCCACAAGGTCAATACAATTCTCCTGGAGTTTCTCATGTCTATTCTTCAAAATCGGGGTCAACCTAGGAAGTAAATCCTTAATAGGTGGAGTCATCTTTGTCATACCGATAACATTGACAATAAACTTGAGAGCTCCCAAAATTGATCACAAAACCTCGGGATACTCTTCTCCCAAATACTCATATAAGACAACACTAAGATGACCCATCAAATTTTCCTCGTGGCACTGCTTCATGACAACAGCAATCCTTGAAATGAGATCTGCTGCTTGCTGCCGCACCTTGCTTTTATAGAGTTTCCAGAACAAGGATTCTGGTCAAAGATATTGGTCTTCTTGCTTTTAACATATTGCAAAATAAAAATTAAGAAAAGGGTATGTGTGTGTATTTTGCATTAGAAACAGAATCATCTTTTTCTTCCTATCATATCCAGTGAATGAATTTAAGGGTTAAGGGTTGGGAGATTTAACGATGATGGAAGAACCCCAGATGGTAATTTAAAACCCTTATTGGAATAATAAAGCAATAATAAAGTACCTTGGCCACTGATGATGGAAGAACCCCAAATGCTCTCTCCACGTACAAGCAATCGTTACAAGATGTCTAACAAAATGTTTGAACAACTAAGAATACATTTCAAAAATGTTTGAACAACTAACAATACATTTCAAAAATGTTTGAAGAACAGGAAAAACATTCGTACCTTAGGGTTCCAGATTTGCTTCTCTTTTCTAGTGGAAGGAGAAGTGTTCTCAGAATCTTCGACGATGGAGGTAGAACCTTCGACAGTTCGGTGACGACAGAGTGAGGCAAAGCCTTCGAAGGCGAGTCTTCGGTAGCGGCGAGTCTTCGATAGCGGCGAGCCTTCGACGACGGCAAACCTTCGACAACGGTAACCTCGATGGCAGCGAACCTTCAACAACGGTAACCTCGGCGGTAGCCTTCAACAGTAGCACCGAGTGAGTGGAATGAACGGGAGTAGCACCGAGTGAGCGAGAAGCAAAAAACAGATATAAACTTAAACTGCAGTTAACTGCACCTAAAATAAAATAGTTTAGTATTTTTAAACTGTATTATTAATTAGTTTAATTAGTTTTTAGTTAACTGCATTATCAGTTTTTTAAGTTTAAAAAAGTATGGATTAACTATAGTTTAAGTATTTTAAGTTAACTTTGCCCAACCCTAACGTCGGGGGAAGGTCGGACGTCAAAAAGCCAAAAGAACGGACGTCTAAAGCCCTTTCTGCACTAGTGCATGCAATCAAAAGACTGTTCTTGTCATTTCACTCAAAAGCAATGGAAATTCCCTTGGCAACATTTATATGCGAATGACCGATGCTTGGCTCCAAGACTTTAAAACTAATCAGACATGAGAAACTCTAGCATATTACAAGTCCAATCATTTAAAAACTAAAACATAAAAATATTAATATTAAAATATAACAAATCCCTATCTGTAGTTATTTTGATGTAATGTTGTCTTGAGATTTTTACTAGTAGTGTCTGCAATAGTACAATTGCTCATTAGACAAGCAAGTGATTCATTTATACACACAATTGCTAACAACTTCTTTTCTTTTTCTTTTTGAATTTTAAGGTAGAAATATAAAAAATCCAAACTGCAAAATTTTCAATCCCGTGAAAGCAATTCATGATAATTAATAAACATCTACTCATATATAAAAATCTAACTATTTTCACATGAACGATAAAAAGTAAAAATAAAAGTAGAAGTAAAGACGAGATTTTCCCCAAGGCTGCCCATATGCTCTTTGTATATAAACAGTATTTCATCCTCCGAGTATTCCACACCATACTTTTTGCCAATCATCCTATAAATCTACCAAAAACACATAAATCGGAGTCAGTTCCAAGTCAAATATATAAAAAAGAAACCATCCACAGAAAGAAACCGATATAATGTAATTATAATCAGTGGAAGATGTAGATCGAAGGTGAAATAGTGTTTAAATGAAGTTTCAATCGGTCAAAGATGAAAAATTGAGGAAATGTGAGAGAAACCCTAACCTGAAGGTAAGGAAGATGCTTTGTGATGGTAAAGGATGAGATCTCGAGTCACTGAAATCTCGAGGAAGACGTAAATGTTGCTTCTTGAGTGAGTGAATGTGAGATAGAACATGTAACGAACAACTTTAAACATAGCTTCACCCAACCTCAACAGAGAACAATGGCGAATTTTTGCATAGAAGAGAAAGTATGGCGGGAAATGTAAAATAATCATACCTGTTATAATATTTAACGGTATAGATCAATAATATATTGCTATTCTAGAGTTTGCAGGTATAAAAAAAGGATTTTCTACACCAGTTAGGATTGCAACCAGCTTAAAATATTTTTTCTACATCGGTTATGATTGCAACCGGTTTAAAATATTTATATTTTATTATAATAATGCTATCGTATCACTTTTTATATCTGTTTTTATTATAACCGGTGTAAAAAAGTTTCTTATATTTACAAAACTATCACCGCATCACTTTCTATGCCTGATAAATTTTAACAGGTATCAAAAATCGATATAAAAAGTATATTTTCAACTTGTGTCTTCCTGGCCAGCGCATAGGGAAACAACAATCCTCTTGATTGTAAAAAATAAACCATATCAGAACATAAAACACTTGAATAGTGCAAAATTTGTTCTTCAAGAATCCTTCAAGAGTATCACTTTCTTTGAATCTTGATTCTTGAAGCAATTATGTGCACCTACAAAATCTCTCTAAAACTCTTTGATATCAGATATGAATGTTTTCAAATGATCAAAGTGTTAAAAGTTTTTAATACAAAGCATAATGCGTCATTATATAGTTTTTCTCATATCAGACGCATTGTAATCGATTACGTAAGTAATGTAATTGGTTACACTTTTGACAGTTGTAACAAAATTAAAATTAAAACAATTCTAATTGATTATGCATTTAATGTAATCGATTACTAATAAATGCTAGTAAAAAATTTTGAAAATATGACTGTTATGACTTAGCTTAAAAACAGTTTTCAAAGTATAACAGACTTAATTGATTACATAAACAGTGTAATGGATTAAGGTATCTACTTAAACAAAGTTTGAAAACTTTTTCACTTCAAAACTCATCACAGCACATTTCAAAAGGATGTTTGCAAAGACACGAGTTTTAATCGATTATGCACTTAATATAATCGGTTAACACTTGTTGTTTTACCACAATTTTAAACATAAGCTATCTGATGATTTTAATTGATTACAACATCATTGTAATCGATTATTCAATACATAATTGCTTTGTGTTTATGGTTTTATCACTTAGAAACATGAGTATGCATACAGTAGTTATAAACACAATTGTGATCACAAAAGTATGCAGACCAATCAACATATCATCATATATATTAATCATAAAGAATTATTTACACAACAACATATGTATCAATTCATAAAGAATCATAAAGAAACATTTTTGTGTTGTCGTCATCAATGAGTTAGGGATTGGGTTTAACACTTATATTACTCCCCCTATCAACAAAATTCATTAAAAGAATCATACAAAAAACTACTCAATAAGTCACAAATTTAACCTGTAGAAATCTAATTTCATCATATATACTCAATTATATTCTATTTTAAAAACAAAATCTAGCCATAATCCACTCTCTAGTTACCATTTCTACTTTACATTTCTATGTTACTAAATACTAACAACACAACAAAATTTTCATCGACAGATTTCATAAGGTTAACATTTAGACTTTTATCTAACAATTCATTTTCTTACAGCAGAGTATAATACACTGTATCAATCATTACTATAGTTAAAAATCCAATTTTATCTTCTAAATATAATTTCATTATCTTAAGGAAGAATCCTTACATGGTTTTTCCCATAAATAACTTCAAAATGCATAATTGTTCTATCTACATAAACAAAAACTCAATCAATAATGAGAGCATAATTTCATAACAATAATCAGTTAAAAATTCATCTTGATGGTACAAAAATATACGTAACTAAAGAAAAGTTACATATAAGAGAGAGAAAAAAAGATAGCAATTGAACTTACTTCAAAAAATAAAATTGATTAATCCAAAATGTTCCTTTACTCATAATTTTACCATTGTATAATTTAATTTTGAAAATGATAAAAAGTTAGAAGTGAAAAATTAATATAGAAATGAGGAATGAGAGGTGATCGAAACAACCATAAAGAGAGAAACAAAGAAAAAAAAATTGCAGAGGGTCACATGATATTTATATTCTTATAAATTAATCAATATTATTGTTATTAAATATTTTAATTCAACACAAACTAAAGAATTAATGTTCAAAATAATTATTGCATTTTCAAACTACTATTTTTAAATTAATGTTCTAAAAGAAACACAACTTTTATATATCAGATCGAAAGAAATAAAGAATTCGGCCTCCCAATTTCAGCTACAAATATTGAAGTGCAGTGTCTTCCTAAATAATCTGCAAAGTATACCATTTGAATAAATAAGGAAGAAACACTGCTATATATATAAGTGAAAATTAGAAAAAAAAAAGTTATTTAAAGAAGAATCTACTAATAACATAACCAACAAATAAAATAAATAAAAAATTGCATGAAGAGATATATATATATCTGTTGAGAAAGGATCGAGTGGGTGACCAACTCATTGTTCACTTTACCTCGGTGGATTCATTCTATCACTGACTAATCCAGACTGCATCCTGCTAAGCAAACAACACAACACAACAAGACGCAACAACTTGCTTCAAACTAAAGCCATTGCTATCAATCTCACAAAATATCTCTGCCGCAACTTTTCACTGTTTATTTTCTTTCCCTGTCACTCTCAATCGCACTTCCAACTTAGCCCCAACTTCAATCCACGCGTTTCCCACGTACTCGCCTTTCTTCTTTTCTTCAAACAATGCATTCATTGTTACTTTTTCATATTCTTCTTTTGCCTATTTCAATTTACTATCAATGCCACATATATGAAACCCTTCTCTAATGCCTATGTGTTTCATTCAAAAGCTAAAATAATCATTTTCTAGGTAGTTAAAATTAAGACATAATTACAATTTTAAATGATTCATAAAATTGTAACTTAGGATATTATAACAGGAATTACACATTTTACTTTATACAGAAACATAATGTATAACTAGTAGTAAAAAGAATATTTTTACGTTTTTCATTTTACATTTAATTGAATTTATATGAAGAAATTAACTTGCTGTGCAAAGTAAATAAATATAATAAATATTTGTAAGTTGAGTGTTTCATTCTAATTGAAAATTATTCTATAAGGGTAAATGGTATAATAAAAATTAAATTAGGATTGTCATAGATTACTTAGCTTGGTGGATTGACTACTTAGTGAATCAATCTAATTTAACTCATTTATTAACGAATTCAAAAAATTTAAACTTGAAGAGATTGAACGAAAAATGAGATAACATTATTAGGGTTTCGTCATTCACTTTTACCGTTCGGTCATAATACCATAATGTTATTTGGGTTGTTAAGGGTTGGATGACCAAGAGTGATTACTTGGTGGTTATTAGTTTGAGAAGTTAATATCAAAGATTGGTTCAACTCTATACCAGAAAATGTGGTTCAGTTGCTAGAAGTTACGTCTTGTATCGTTTCAAGCAAGGATTTCAGGTTCACCTCTCAATTTCGGCAACCATTGCAGAGAGAATTGAACAACCAGTTGAAGATTTGTTCAGCTTATCATCCCAGACAAACGGTCAAACGGATAGGACGATCCAGACACTCGAAGATCTGTACAGAAGTGTGTATTGGATTATTTAGGAGTCAGAGATGAAGTATTATCTTTAGTGTAAATAAAGAAGAGAATGCTAGTAAATGATCTCTAGGAAGTTTCATTTTCTCCAATGACCAAGAAATCCAGTCTTTACCTAAACTTAAAATATTTGATATTCTTCTTCGAACCTCTCATCTATTATCTATACTCTCTCTATTTCCTAAGCAGTAACAAATTTTTCCATCATTTCTTTCTTTCTTGTCAGATTTGTGATACTTCCTATTAGTAACTTTTTTCGTTCGGTATTAAGTTACTGTTCGATTCTTCATTCAGCGCTATGACCTCTTTATTTAAACGTCATCATTCGGCTCCTTACTTCAACTAAACCGTTCGGTCGACATGCAGGTGGTCAACTTAGTGGAGAGCTTATCTAAGAGGAAAAATCCATCAGCCTGGTTAAGGTGGTTTGAGATGTGTGAACAGGTGACTCTACCTGGAAATTTGAAGATGTCGTGAGGGAGTTGTTCCCTCCTCTGTTCTTTAGTATGTCCTAATTTTCGAGAATGAAAATTTTTGTTGATGGGGAGAATGTCAAACCCCTGAAAATGACACCTGGAAGGGAGGGATAAATGTCTCAACCAAAAGAGATTTAACATTTTATAGAATTTCCCAAACCATAGCTCATCTCATTTTCTCAAAAATCTGCATCTCTCTAAAACTCAAGCCTATTCTTTTCTTCAACCAGCCACTGTTTAAGCAATCTAGGAGTCAAGATCATTGTCTTCCACCGATCAAAAAATCAAGTTATAGAATCAGTAAGTTCACTCTCTTCCTAAAAAATTTTGTTTCCTGGTACATGCAAGCCAAGTTCCTGGCTGCATGTGCTCATCATTTTTCTCATTCTCATTTCTAATCACTTTCTTGGTCTTTTGGGGTGATTCTTCCTTCTCAATCAGTGAGCTTTAGGTGTTCTAGGATTTTGGTGTGTGGTGCTCGCAATTCTGCAGATTGATTGAGCTTGCTATTCGGTCTAGTTATAAGGTAAGGGAAGCTAGATAATTTAATTACTTAGCTTTGATGTATGAAAAGGTTGTTGATGATGTTGCATGTATGTGAAATTTAATGATTTTGTGTACGGTTGAGTTGGTGTGGACTGTTAAATAGTTGTGTTCATGTTGATTATATTTATGCTGAGTTTCTGGTTCATGGCCGTGTGAATTGTGATGAAGTGGGATAGTGAAATTGGAGCAATTATGTTCGGTGTGATTGTGGTTGGTATAGAGAATCTGGGTAAGTGGTTTAAGACTTGTTAGAACCTTTGAGTCACTCAAAACGATACTAAAACTAGGAAATCTGCTTCTCGGTTATTGAGTTCATGACTCTGCAAAATTGAATCTCAAATCTGTGATGAAACTCTCTTAATGATGTTATAAATGTTTTAGATGTTTGTAGTGCATCGTATAGGATGTTTGATACAAGATTGGAGGATTGGAAGTTGGAAGATTGTAGTGAATTTGGTAAGGATTGGTGTTGATTATAATTCTGCAGTTATTCTGAAGAATTATGTACTTCACTGAGGGTCTTTAATTGATCGTTCGGCTTATCTCTGGTGCTCGGTCTTAACTGAGTTATGTTATTGTGGATTCTTAGTTAATAACCGCTCGGTCTAGTGTTGATTCTTAATTTAATATAGCGTTTTGTCTGTCATAGGCTATAACTGTTATTGACCGCTCGGTCTTGAACTGTCGTGGTAGTTCTCGGCCAGATGCCAACACTCGGTCTCAGTAGTACCCGGTGATGCACTAAGCAATCAGTGTCGTCATATTACCAAATTATGTAATTGAAATTGAAACTAAGAGGGTTGAACTAAGCTCGTAGTATTTGGTTTAAGCTCTTAGATTTTGGTTATAAGCTTTAGTATTTGGTTATGTCTAATTATAGATGTTCTATATTATTCAGTCAAATCTTTGGATTCTGTATAGTAAGTATCCCGTTCGGTCATGTTCACCATAGGGAAACAATATCCCGTTCGGTCATGTTCACCATAAGGAAACAATATCCCGTTCGGTCATGTTCACCATAGGGAAACCATATCCCGTACGATCATGTTCGTAGATAGGAGGTGTTCTACCGTCAGGTTTTGTTCATAATAAGTTTTGTTATTTCCGAGTCAGTTGTGCTCAATGGTGATGTTTGTGTTACTGTTCGGTTTGAAGTTATTTAAAGGTGTTATAGATGAGGAAATATGTTGTTAATGAGGTATGGTATTTAAAATGTGATATGAATGGAATAGTATTGATATGAACAAGTATGATGGCATTACAATATGATGTGATTGTATTGTATGGATATAAACGAGTGTTCCAAGGAGGAATATCTCATAAATGGTTATGGAATTGTAAAGTATGAATATGGTCAGACTAAGTTGTCGTTCATCCTGACATTCTAATGGTCACCGAGTCTCAAGTAAAGAATGGTGGCGCATGTGGTGAGAATAGCAGGAGGCCTGGTTGCGTATAGCTTGGGGTTCCAACTATCGGACTAAACTCATGTGTAGACTTGGGTTTCCAGCTACAGTGAGGGATGAAGGGCTAATCTCGTGTGGCGGCTTGTGTTTCCAGCTATGGTAATTCTGATGGTTTTCCAGATTACCTTTCCACGAGTGCAAGAACGTCGTAGCTACATAATTCATACAGTCCGGACTGTTAAAGTGAAAGTTGTCGGTTATAATATGTTAGTGTGATTTCTGTAGAAGTATGATTGTTTTATGTGTTTGTATGAAATGAATGTTTATAGAGTTAATTAAATTACACTAGCTTACCCTTATTTTTCTGTCTTGTCATGTTGTCCGTTCGGTCGTCCTTGTCCTTGCAGTGATCACCCTTTGGGTGTGAGCAGAGTGTGCAGAAGATATTCTGGAGCATGCACTGGCAGGAGAGGAGGGTTTTCCGCTAAGAGTAAGACCGTTCGGTCTTGTATTTGTTTTTGCTTTTAGTATAGGACCGTTTGGCGTAATACACTGTTGTATGATTGTTCGGTTGATACACCTCTTGTATGACCGATCGGTCTGCTTTTATGATTTGTATTACTATAGGTTTCTGTAAAGTTTTAATTTATGATTATTTTAGAATAACTGTAAGTTAGCTTTATTTTCTGTAACGGTTCTATTTTATTGTAAATGTAAGGACCCTTAAGTATAGTTTATAACTATATTTTTGGGATGTTACAAATAATAAATAATATAATATTTTTAACCAATTTTATTAAATTAAATTTTTATATTATTAAATAGATAATTTTAAATCTAATTATATTTTTTCACAAAAATTAACTTATAAAATAATTTTTATTTATTTATATAAATTAACGTCATATTTAAGAATATACATATATTAACAAGTCCTTCTTGGGTCAATGACATATATTTAAGAATATACATATATTTAATTGAAAATTATTCTATTAGGATAAATGATACAATAAAAATTAAATTAAAACTGTCAAAATAAATTTACTTAATTTATTTATTAACGAGTTTAAAAAAATTCAAACTCGACTTAAACCATTGATGATGGATTAAAGGTTTCATTCATTTAATTAAACAGTGATAATTTTAGAAACAACAATTGAATAGAGGATCACAGTTTGAGTAATATGCAAAGAATTAGGGTCTGCATCAAATCTAGGAAAGAACACGCCTAAAGTTGACGAAATGCAAATCAAATCACTTAAATATAAGTTTAAGATTTTCGTTTTTTTAATATAATTTAATATTTAAAATTTATAAATTAATAACTCAACTTACCATAAGTTTAACGTAAAATTTATAATTTTTTAAAATCGAATTAACTCAAATTAAACCGGATTAACTTGTAGTTTTTAATTTATTTTAACAACTCTAATAAAAAAATTACTTTTGAATTTTAATTAAGTTTAAAATCTATTTTAATTGGAACCTGATTCATCAAGTAAGTGTTGGAATTATAAAAGAAAAGATAAGTTTTAATTATGCTGCTACATAATATAATTAAGAAGGTGAATATTCAATAATAAATAATATAATGTTTTCAACAAAATTTATTAAATTAAAATTTTATATTATTAAAAAGATAATTCTTTATATTATTAAAAAATGACTTATAAAATAAGATTATTTTAATTTATATAAATTAACGTCGTATTTAAGAATATACATATATTTACAAGTCCTGCTTGAATCAATGACATTTATTATTACTGAAAATAATATAAACCATATTTTTGTTTAAAGAACGTGAGACATTGGGAAACAGAGCATCCAACTCTCTTAATTTATGACAATATATTACTATTTTTTAAGTAATCATTATTGGTTTTAATCATGTCAATTCAACTCTTAAAAAGTTTCTTAAAGAGTTAAATGAATATTTAAAGACAGCTCATTTCGAAAGTATTCAAAGATCAGACAAAATTTATGGCAAGAAAAACATTATTATTTATTATGAACAGTTTACTTGACAGATTGTCCACCACTTTATTTGTTTATTTATTTTTCAGAAAATGTTTTCCTAAATTCTAGAAAGATGCTCAACTTAAAAAGTGTTTACCAAATCCATATTCAGTACCTCCACTGCCACCTTGTCCCTTTCATTCCATATAATAATATCAATTTTTTTTATTATTTTTTCTGGTACATTAGCAACTTTTTTTTAGTACATTAGTTTTTTATTATTTCTTAACCAAAAAGACTTTGCATTTTTTTCGCTGTCTCTATCTCTGGATAATATTTTTTTAGTGCCTACTTAAAAAAATTAACATCATGCCTTTTTCCATTAACCGCACCATAATTATACACTGAACTAATTGGTATATAATTATATTAAACTAATCATTAATTTTAAATTTAATTTAGTTATGTGCACTTGGATCCTAGATCAATTTTACTTTGTATCCAAAATTGGATGGAAAAATATGGAACGAAACTCTTTGAATATCAAACCCTTCATTCTTTATTTGAAATATTTATTTACTTTTTATAAAATTTGAACAATAATAATATTTTCCTTTGTAAATCTATATATATTTAAAACAAGATCAATCAATCGATAAATCACGTGTTTGATTATTATTAGAAAGAAACATGTGTAAAATACATTAAGAACAGGTATAAATCTATCACGTGAATATATAATATAGGAGTTTAATCTTAAGTATCATTTTATATGAAAAATTAGCGATTACTAATGATTGTTGTGCTATCAAAAATTTAAATCAAACAAGGGTACATATTTCGTCTTTAATAGTATAATTCCTGATAACACTTAATTCATGCATAATTTACTGAAAAAAAAAAAGTATTAACTTCAAATAGATTGTGAGTAATTTATAAACAATCACATTCATTACTCGGTAAAAATCATATTTAATTAAAAAGCTCCAACTAGGATATGGAGAAAGTTATAGACAAACATTTGATAAAATAAATAAAGAAAAATCATCGTTAGGATGATAATGAAGAATGAGTTGAGTGACTTTGAAGTATTATCAACCATTAGTTAACTAAATGTTTTAAATTGTGTTATATGTTCTAAAAAAAACTATTTACATATTTACATTCAGCTTTTTAATTACAGATTCTTTCACTACATTTTTTTTCTATTTATAAATTCAAACCAAAAATATTACTTAAAGAATTAAAATTAAAAATTTCACATATATTATTCAAAATAAAATTATTATTAGAATATTGATCCCAAATCCGATTAGTATCTCATAAGTTCATGTAATAATTATGAATTTTGATCCCTTAATTATGATTACACTTTAAAAATTTATTAATTATTTGTCATCATAAACAAATTTATTAAAAAATAAAATAAAATAAAAGAATATAAAATATTAAGGACCACATCAAACTCATCATAAAATTTATACTTAAGAAACATAAATAAATTACACATCTTATAAAATAAATTTAAATAATATGTATGTAAAATATTACCTCACTTAGTAATGAAAACTAAATTAATTGACTTATTATTACAACAATTTTCTTTACAAAAATATAAAAGATTTTGAACAACATATATTTAAAAAAAATACAAGCACTAACGTCATCTTCCTCTAAAACATCTTTCTCTATGAAACATCTTTCTCTAAAACTTAAAAAAACCATTGATCTTAAAAATCATAAAAGACTAAAGAATAATAATTTTCTAAATAAAGTCTCTAAAAAATTATCTAAACATGCTCCGAAACATAAATAATCTCAAACTCAACATAAATATAAGCATATTTCAAAGCCAAAAAACTACTTACATATGTATTTTGATTTTCATTAAAAATACCAACACATAAAACTAAATTATAATAATTGTTAATTACACCCTATGAATATTCATCGTGAAATTTATCCTATTATGTCTCATATATCAATATTAACGTGTTTTATAAGAATTTCTTAAAGTAAGACTACACTAAAATGATATAATATCAAAGTTTTTGTAAATATGAAACTTTATATTTAAATAAATGAAAAAAGTCAAAGAATTAATTTTTGAGCAAGTTAAGTTTTATAAAAATACCTAAGTAAAAAAATTTAAATTTAATTTTGTAATTTTTTTAAAACAATTTAAAATTTAAAAATGAGTTAATAAAAATTATATCTGAGATAAAATTATAATAATATACAAATTATATTTTCTTATACTTATTATTGATTAAAAATGTTAGAACTTTTTATTCTTTGTGTTTTTTTCCCTCAATGCTAATAAAATAAATTCAAATTGACTATAAATTAAAATTAAGAATTTTATAAATACGTAATCATTAGGTTAATGTCACCACTTGACAGATAAATTTTGTGACTGTCAATATTTATTATTCTGGTAAGACACTATTATAATAAATATATAACTTATTTAAATATTTTGAATGAATTATTGTATTTAATTTAATGGATAGAAAGTATTAATGATTGAAAATTATTATTATGATTTGTCGAGTTTTGCCGTCTTTTCCTTTTTCTCTCTCAGACCTTTCTGAATCTGTTAATCAATCCTTCTCCGTTAAGTTTCTCTTTCCACCGTCGTTCTTATTATCCCCTCTTCCCCCTTCCTTCTTCTCATTCTCAACCTCAATAAGGTACTATTTCTATTTCCTTCTAACTCTCCATTTTCTTATTTTAATTTTATTTCTCATTATTTGATCAAATTTCGTTACAGCAACTAATTTCGGCTATTTATAACCCTACTTTGTTTAATTTCACAACCTGTATTTTTTCGTTTTTCGGTTTCTACTTATATGCACTATTTCCTTCCAGCCACCACCCAGCGTTTCAATTTTTCCCCCTTTAAATTTTCTAGGATTCGAACGGAATCTTAATCGTTTTCTCTTTTTTGTTTCTCTTTCTTTTTCCGGGAAATTCCGGCAGGTTCCAAGACTATTCCGATTCCTCGAAGAAGAAAGAGAACATAAAAAACCTAAATCGAAAGATCTCATGGCGGAAGAACACCGATGCGAGACTCCGGAAGGTCACCGTCTCTGCGCCAACAACTGCGGCTTCTTCGGTAGCTCCGCTACCATGAACCTCTGCTCCAAATGCTACGGTGCGATCCGTTTGAAGGAGCAGGACGACGTGTCGACCAAATCCACCATCGAAACCGCGCTTTCTTCCTCCGCGAAGACGCCGCTGTCCACGGCGCCACCGGCGGCGATTGATGTCCTTCTCGAAGCATCGCCCCCGCCTTCGCTCCCGGCAGAAGCTGCGGTCGCGGTTCCGGTTCAGGTCGCGGTGGTGACGAGCTCTACATCCTCGGGTTCAGCGCAACCGAACCGGTGCGCCGCGTGTCGGAAGCGTGTGGGGTTGACTGGGTTCAAGTGCAGGTGCGGAGTCACGTTTTGCGGGACCCACAGGTATCCGGAGAAGCACGCGTGCGGGTTCGACTTTAAGACGGTGGGGCGAGAGGAGATTGCTCGGGCTAACCCCGTGATCAAAGCAGAGAAGCTGCGGAGGATATGATTCGATCTCATCCGTCCGATGGGACCGGAGTTTGGTGATTTGATAAGAACCGTCCACGTGTACTGCGAGCGATGGAGAGAGAGATGTCGTTATGTATAATGTTATGAATATGATGATGATGATGATCTGTCTTCTAAATTAAGATAAAACTTAAAAAGTCGGTTTGTCTCGTGTAGAAGGGATTGAAATGAATGAGTCATATTTTAATTTGGCTTTGTAAAAGGGGGAAAAAGAAAAACAGCAGTGAGATTAAAATTTGTAGGTCCACCACCGTCAGGAGTAGTTGAAATTATTTGTGATTAGGGTTTCCGGGCAGCGCAGTGCGGTGGAGCGTTTTATTGTGCTTTCGGTAATGAATGTGAAAGTGAACTTGTCGAACACGCGCTGTGCCAATATTCGTTCTTTACTCTCCACGATTTTATGCTTTTTTCCCTTCCTCAATCATTTGTATGCTCTGTTCTATTCTTTTTTTTTTTCAGAACATGAGATAATAACGTTATTGATCTTTGACAAACTTTTAGATAAGTTTTAATTAATATGTTGTTAAATGAATGAAAGTCATTTACCTTTTAAGTTCGTTTATATTTTAACCGATGATCTTAGTCTTTCATCTTTCTGATTTTTAATTTTATTATTTTAGTTTCTTTTGTATGTAAACTCAACTTAATTCATATGATGTCTACTTAACGTTTTAATTTGATTTTGCTTAGGATTGTTTTAAAAGTTGAGTTGCATTCATTACACTATCTTACAAAATATTAAAATGACACGATTTTTAATGTTAAATATTAACTTTTTCTACACAAATATTACAATACATTATTAAATAGGGTTAAATATGTTTTTAGTCTGTCAAATATCAAGCGTTTTTGGGTTTAGTCCCTCTTTTAAAGTTTGTTTCATTTTTATTCCTCTACTTAATAAAACTGTAATATTTAGTCCTCGAGCACTGGTGTTAATTTTTAAATGAGTTGACTAATGGTGTGTCACATTACGTTTGCTTTTTCTGAAAAGTGTCAACCTATATCTTCACGCTGAGGTTTCTCTCTCTCCATTATTCATCTCCATCATCCTCCCAACCCTCTTCAACCCGTAGGTCCCACCCCTCCGAACCCTCCATTCCTCCAAGCGATTCAAGGGGTTCCAGAATTCGTGAAGCACAAATATCACATGGGGCCGGTGTTGCCTTCTCCGACCAACATCTACCTCATCTGGTACGACAAGTGGTCCCAATACCAGAACCTTCCTTGTCGATCATCGCAACGGGATCTACCTTTTGCCATGGCATCTGCGGCTTCCACTACTTCACCTTCCCCTCCAATGTCGACTACAACCTCCCCTACGCCTGGGTTGGGAACTCCGACAAATAATGCTCGGAGGTGAACGCCCGCCAGCGAGGACCCCACCGTACCCATTGTACCCACTGAGATTGGTGATCTATGCGAGGGCTTGTACAGAACGGGTGATGGAGGTGGTTACATCATATCCGTTATGGGAGATGGAATAGAAACGGAAGAAAGTTTCTGGTGCAGTGGATTTGGAGCTTTGTTTTGAAGGCTTGTGTTGGCCCCAATGCTTTAGATTGAATTCACATTGGATGAAAAAAAATAGACGAGTGTTAGCAATGCACCCTTCTACTGGTTAATATTTATTGAAAACTACAGAAACATCAGTAAGGTTCATTGCATTAGTAACACCCACAAAATTTTATGATTTTCAATAAATTCAAACTATAAGTGTTTGTAAACATTTTGGAAAGACAATATGGTACCTGGGATTAGGGAGGGGACATGGAGAAATCAAGATCAACAGCCATTGATAGAGCATCGGACATCCCCCAATACGTTTCACTAGTTTCCTCCCCACCCAACTTGATTCGTTTTCCATATATGCATCAAGGTTTGCTGCCAATGCATTGCGAAACCTGAGAGAAAACAACAAACAAAATAGAATGTAACAGAGACTACTGCCTTTGCTACCTCCAAAGCCAGACGAGCTAGACTTATATTAAAAAAATATATAAAGATTAACTAGATCAACTTTAGTTAACATATGTCATTGCTTGTGCAGTAGAGGAAGTTGCATTCTTATTCAGAATAGTTGACAAAGCAATTTTATTTATTCATGAGTCAGTACAAGCTCACTATCAATTTATTTTTCTACTCCCTTTATAATATATTAATCTAATAATCTTGCACTTGCAGCAACCAAAATGAACCTCACATAATAAAGATTGCTCTACATTACCAAAAATAAAAAATAGTCATCATCATTTCCCTGTCAAAGTTAAGTTGGAAGCATAATAAAAAATTGAATTTGAAAAAGAGCAAAGAAGTTTACTTTTTGCATTCAGTTTTTTCGTCAATAGGAGGAAGCTTAATAAAGGTTGTTGTCCATCCTTACTTGAGGCATAAACATATAGCTTCTCTATTTTCATGGCTTCTAACCTCACCATTCAGTGTCTTGATACCTTGGCAACACTGCTTAAAGGGGTAATTTTTGTGTTTGATTTGAGGAAGCTAACACAAGGTGTAACATCCTCAATGACTGTGGGGTATTTTATGGAATCCTGAGCTTCACATCCAGTAATTAGGAGAATGACAATAGATACGATTGCTGCTCTTGACATTTTCATTTTCATTATTTTATTGTCATTCAATTATTTTATCACCTTGCTGGCGGACATTCACCTCTAGGCACTGTTTGTCGGAGTTCCCAACCCAGGCATAGGAGAGGTTGTAGCCGATATTAGAGGTTGTACCAGATGAGGTAGATGTTGATATGAGAAGACAACACCATCCCCATGTTATATTTGTATTTCACGAAATTCGAGACCCCTTGAATCGCTTGGAGGAAGAGAGGGTTTGAAGGGTGGGACCTGCGGGTTGAAGAGAGTTGGGAGGATGATGGAGATGAATAAGGGAGGGAGAGAAACCTCAGCGCGTGAAGATGCAAGTTGACACTTTTCAAAAAAAGCAAAAGTGATATGGTATACTGTTAGCCAGCTCATTTAAAAATTAACGCCGTTGGTGCTCGAGGACTAAATATTACAATTTCATTAAGGAAAGGGATGAAAATGAAACAAACTTTGAAAGAGGGACTCAACCCAAAAACGCTTAATAGTTGAGGGACTAAAAACATATTTAATCCTATTAAATAATACTTTATAGATGACGATAATTATCGAAAATGCTTTTGTTACAATTATAAAATTCCTTTTTTTTATAAAAACTTAAAAAAGAAATTATATTAGAAATTTGTGTAAATTTGTTGGATATGGGAATAAATTAAACTGTTAGTACAAAATGAAAAATTTATGAATCGAAAAAATAAAATAATGAGGGTGTTTTTTTTAACTACATAAACTAAGAATAAAAGAAAAATAATAAAAGATAATATTTTTAGCTTACATAATCGATTATTAGTTGTTTATATTGATTAAACATTTGAAATTTAGAGTTACATATTCTTGTATAAAATAAATAAATAAATAAAAATAACAGAAATAAAAAATTTTAAATGAGTGTTTTAAAAATAATTTAATTTAATAAAATAAAGGTTCACATAATTATGAAAGAAGAGTTATTCAAATGAAAGGAAATTAAAGACCAAAATAAACCATGAAAAAAAATTCTTTAGGTCAGTTAATAAGTTAAGGACATTTAGTGAGGATGGAGATCATGTATTAGAAAATGAACCAAAACCCATATTCGATCTATATGCATATTTTCTGCAAAAGTTGAGATAACTTGAAATAATAGTTTGGAGTGCAAGTTTGTCTATCTTTTCTATTTTGATCCAACAATTGTTATAAGAGATGATGTTACAAATTTTATTACTAAAAGGGTGATTGCTCAAAGGGAAATTTGTGTAAGTTGCAATAATTGTTGAAGTTTAAATGAATTGCATTAAATTTCGAATGTGGTAATTGTTGAAATGAATATTATGACAAGTAACATTAATTGTCTTGTTGCGAAGATATTTCTTGAACCTTTTGTCAAATATTTTTTATAGATCAAGATTCAAGTGTTATTTTTTATTGTTTTTGTGAATAACCTATTATTGCTTCTAGAGGGGATAATCTTTTGCACTTTATTGTTAAGGTGATTATGTTCCACTTTTGTTTTTCAAATTTTGTAATTCATTTCTTGACTAGGTTTGCCCATATAACTTTCTTATGACAGGATTTCACAAAAGGCTACAAAAGATCTTATATGGTTTAAGATATTCTGTTGTGTTACACTTCTTGTTTTTCTTACGTAGTGCTTGTAAAAGCTTAATTTTAGTGAATTATCTCGATTACGATAATTAAGCAACTAGATGTAGCTTTCTTTAGAAGGTAAATTAATATAAAATTGATTTTAGTGAATTATCTCAATTTGGATGATTAAGCAACTGAAGGTAGCTTTCTTTGACAGGTAAATCAATATAGATCTTTTACATTTTTCTTGTTGTTCTTTATATCTTGCATATCTATTTCTAAAGTATATTACTACCTTATTTTGAATAAAACAAATTCATAAAACATTTGAAAACCTTGATAAAAAAAATTCTTTTTTGGTTGATTAATTCAAAGAAAAATTGTAGTATTTTTAAGATTTTGAAAATTTGAGATAAAGTGGAAAACATGCAAAATACAAAAAGAAAGGTTAAATTGTGTATATGAGAAATAAAGAAGATTGGGAGAAAATATCCCTTATGTATTTAGACTACACATAGGGTAGTTTATTTATATTGTAAGATATGGGCCAATGCCCTTAATACAGAATAGACTAAGCCCAAATAACAGAAACACACATCTTAACATCTAACACTCCCCCTCAAGCTCGAGCATATAAATCATATGTTCCAAGCTTATTACAAAGATAATCAATTCTAGGTCCTCGTAAGGACTTAGTGAATATGTCTGCCAACTGGTTGCTTGAGTTAACAAACTCAGTCTTGATATCTCCGGATATGATTTTTTCTCGAATGAAATGACAATCAACTTCAATGTGTTTGGTTCTCTCATGGAAGACAGGATTAGAGCTAATATGGAGAGCAGCTTGATTATCACATATAAGTATCATGTGAGTGACATATCCAAATTTCAATTCACTAAGCAATTGTTTAAGCCACACAAGCTCGCAAGTAGCTGATGCCATAGCTCTATATTCTGCTTCTGCACTCGACCTTGCCACAACACTTTGCTTCTCACTTTTCCAAGATATCAAGTTGCTACCAATAGAGACACAATATCCAGAAGTAGACCTCCTATCAGAAGGGGAACCAGCCCAATCAGCATCTGAATAGCAAACGATCTTTGTATCATTGTTAGGGCTATATAGCAAACCTTTTCCAGGTGATCTTTTAATATACTTCAGTATACGAACAACTGCATCCCAATGGTCTTCACATGGAGAGTTTAGAAATTGACTCACCACACTAACTGCGAAGGAAATGTCAGGACGCGTAACAGTAAGATAGTTTAATTTACCAACTAGTCTTCTGTACCGTTCAGGATCTGAGAAAGGCTACCCCTGATTTGGTAGGAGTTTGATGTTAGGGTCCATAGGTGTCTCAACAGATTTACAGTTCATTAACCCTGTTTCCTCCAAGATGTCTAACGCATACTTCCTCTGAGATATGACAATACCATCATTGGATTGTGCTACTTCAATACCCAAAAAGTACCGAAGTTTGCCAAGATCTTTGGTTTGAAAATGATGACAAAGGTGTTGTTTCATCTGAGAGATGCCAAGATAGTCGCTTCCTGTGAGAACAATATCATCGACATACACTATGAAATAGATACATCCAGCACTCGAGTGGCGATAGAACACTGAATGATCCGCTTCACTGCGAGACATACCAAATTGTTGAACAACACAACTGACTTTACCAAACCAGGCCCGAGGAGACTGTTTTAGGCCATACAAGGATTTGCGAAGACGACATACCAATCCAGATGACTCCCCCTGAGCAACAAAGCCAGGCGGTTGCTCCATATAAATTTCTTCCTGCAAATCACCATTGAGAAAAGCATTTTTTGACATCAAGTTGGTAAAGAGGCCATTGTCGAAGAGCGGCCATGGCAATGAAAAGGCGAACAGAGGTCATTTTTGCCACTGGAGAAAAAGTATCACCATAATCCAAACTTAAAAAAACTGTGTGTAGCCTTTGGCAACCAGTCGAGCTTTCAAACGATCAATTGTGCCATCAGGACCAACCTTGATAGCATACACCCACCTGCAACCAACAACTGACTTTCCAGATGGTAATTGGACAAGCTCCCAAGTTCCACTTTCTTGTAAAGCACTTAATTCATCCATCATAGCTTGACGCCAACCAGGATGAGTTAAGGCATCACTCACAGATTTGGGAATTGACACAGAAGAAATGGATGAGAGACAAGTATAAAAAGATGGAGATAATCTGTGGTAATTAAGAACAGTATAATGGGGGGAAGGGTTACGGGTAGAGCGTATACCTTTACGGAGGGCAATAGGCAAGTCAGACTCAGTTGCTGGAGCCGGAGGAGACACATGAGGCGGCACCGGAAGTGAGTCATGAGGGAGACAATTACGGCGACTATAAACCTGAAGGGGTGGAGGTGAAGGATGATCCTGTGGTGAATGAGAGTCTAAAGAAGGAGAAGACAAAATGGGTGGAGCATCACCAGGAGGATCACAGATAAGAGGAATATCAACAGTAACAGGGAGAGGTACAGAACTAGAAGATAGATGTGAAAAGTAAAAAGAAGACTCATCAAAAGTGACATCAGCAGAGATAAAATGGCGATTGAGGGAAGGGGAAAAACACTTATAGCCCTTTTGTGACCGTAGAAATCCTAAGAAGACACATTTGTGAGACCTAGGAGATAACTTATCAAGACCAGGACTAAAATCATGAACAAAACATGTAGACCCAAAAACTCGAAGAGGTAATGGATGCAGAGGGTCTTGAGGAAATAAGATAGAATGAGGGATTTTGTTATCTAGGACGGAAGATGGCATGCGGTTGATAAGATAACATGCTGTGAGAACTGCATCACCCCAAAAACGTGAGGGTACTTGACCATGAATAAGAAGTGTACGAGTTGTTTCAATAAGGTGTCTATTCTTACGCTCAGCCACCCCATTTTGTTGAGGGGTATAAGCACATGAGGTTTGGTGAAGAATGCCATGAGAAGCCATAAACTGTTTAAACGGTTGAGAAAGGTATTCACGGCCATTATCACTACGTAAATTTCGAATAGACACCCCAAACTGTGTTTTTATTTCATTGAAAAAAGATTGAAAAATAGAAAACAACTCAAAACGATTCTTCATTAAAAACAACCAAGTACATCTGGAATAGTCATCAATAAAGGTAACAAAATACTGAAAACCTAAAATGGACTTAACACGACTAGGTCCCCAAATGTCAGAATGAACCAATGAAAAGGGGGACGACGCCCGTTGTGAGACACTACGAGGAAAGGAACTACGAGTATGCTTCCCTAACTGACAAGACTCACACGACAAACTTGATAATGTGGACAACCTCGGGACAAGTTGTTGTAGTTTGGCAAGACTAGGATGACCGAACTGAGCATGAAGAAGGGATGGTGACTCCATGACTACGCCAACATGTGGAGAAGGGCGGAGATGATAAAGGCCATGAGACTCACATCCTGTGCCAATCATGTGTTTCGAACTCCGGTCCTGCAACCAAACATAATCTTTAGTAAAGGAAATAACACAATTAAGAGTACGAGTTAAACGACTAATGGACAATAAGTTGAAGGGAGACCCAGGGACATAAAGTACATGATCAATGGATATGGATGGAAAAATATTAACAGTACCAATACCATGAGATGAGACTCTAGACCCATCAGCCATTGTTACCGAGGGTAAATTAGCCGGACATGACAAGGAAGAAAACAAGGACTTGTTACCAGTGATATGATCGGTGGCGCCTGAGTCAAGGACCCAAGGTCCAAGGGAGTGAGTTAGACCAACAAAAGGTGTACCTGTACGTGCAACAGATGCAGATGTAGTGGAACCAGAGTGCTGATGATCCTCATACCATCTGAGAAATTTGTTAAAGATTGCAGGTTTGTCTACGATATTAGATGAAGTAGGATGGTCTGCAGACGGTGATCGGGGAGGTGGATCAGAATTTGCCACTGCTACAGGTCGAGGAGGACGTCCATGGAGAGCATAACATCTATCAATCTTGTGGCCTAACTTGCCACAATGGTCACATTTTGGACGTCCTTTACTTGGCTTGCGAGACCGACTTCGATCATCACGTTGAGCAGCCATAATAGAGGAATCATCAGTACGAGGAGATGTCTCAGTGACGGGTTTGCTCGGTATACGCAAAAGAGCAGAACAAGTAGAAGTAAAGTTGGGTATGACAGGAGAACCCAAAATCTGATCACAGACATGAGAAACATCATCAGAGAGTCCGTATAATGCCAACAACATGAAGAACTTTGATCGTTGTTCCAATTCTTCAGCAGGAGTGGAAGCAGGGGGTAATATATCATTAAAGTCATGAAGAAGGGCATGAATTTTACCCAAATATTCTGCCATGGGACCAGGATTGCGCGGACCAATAACAGTTAATAGGTCCTGACAAACACCATAAAGACGTTGAGTGTCATTTGTGTATAACAACTTTGCTTGTGCCCATACTTCTGAACATGTCTCATAGGATCGAAACATTTGTTTCAGTGAGGAGTGAATGGTGGACTTTATAACAATGCATAACTGAGCATCAATTTTCATCCAGCAGGAAGTGTCATCTATGAGAGCAGTAGTCACATTTTGAGTAAGATGATCTAAGTACCCCTGACTCTTCAACCAAAGTTTGAGGTCGGACGCCCAGGTTGCATAATTTGTGCCATCTAACTTGTCAATGGACAAGTGTACATTCACATAATTAGTATATATTGAGGGATCAGAAGATGAGCCACCAATAGAGGTGTTTGTAGACGAGGAAGACGCCATGGAGAGGGAGAAACCCTAAAAATTCAAAGTGCTCCGATTGACGCAACGACCACAGATCCAGAAAGAGGGCGAGGAGGCGCTCACGGCGGTGCTGATCGGCGGCGGAAAGCTTTGGCGATGCGCCGGCATGCGCGGCGGCAGCGGCGACTCTTGCGGCGGCGCGTGGAGGCGCGTGAGAGCTCCAATCGCGGCGATCTTCGTGCAACGGTGGTCGCCCGGCCGAGACGCTTCCGATGGTGTGGTCGCCGGTCGATTCTGGAGCTCCGGCGACGGCGGCAGTGGCGACAGCGGCGGTGGCGACGGCAGCGGCGGCGACGCGACAACAGCAGCAGTGATGGGTGCCAGAGACCGTGGAGTTGACTGGAACTATTCCTGTGCTCTAGATACCATATGAGAAATAAAGAAGATTGGGAGAAAATATCCCTTATGTGTTTAGACTACACATAGGGTAGTTTATTTATATTGTAAGATATGGGCCAATGCCCTTAATACAAAATAGACTAAGCCCAAATAACAGAAACACACATCTTAACATCTAACAGTGTATTTAAGATTTTCAAAATATTTCGTAAAGTATCATTTTATAATAGTGATCAAATGAAGTTTAATACTAGATTGATTATTGTCAAGTAGTTTCTCACAAGATTTATGTTTGATGAAGCTCATTAGACACAACTTTAAGAGGTGAAATGAAAATTGTTTTTTAAAAATTATTTTCACATATATATCCTTTTATTAGTTGTAAATAAATAATATGTAATTTATGCTAGAATAGAAAAGGAGGTTGAACAAAACTAAAAGAGAAGTGAAATGGTAAACTAAAAGAGAAGTAAATTGGTTTGAAGTTATTCTTACGGAGATGAGTACATCCTAAGAAGATGAGCTCAATGGATCTTCTGAACCTTCCATACGTGAAGCCTTCCTCCTTCCGCCATGCTTCCGGTACTCGACCTTCATGAACAGATGTTCGCATGTCTACAAAAGAAACTCTGACGCCCAAGTTAGTAGGGTGCGCCAGATAACAATTAATGTTATAAAATGTGAACGTAAATCATTTACCTTGATAATTGTACTATTTATAGGATAATTATGTGTTTGTGGACTATCACCTAAATATGCCAAGGTAGGCATAGTGGCCCATTTATCTTTGATGCAGATTATGTCAAGCTAAAAAATAACACGCCATTAGAGTACGATAGACCGACTTGTGGTCGGATAGGTAGAGGCCAACTTGTGGTCATGCTGGTAGAGGCCGAGTTGTGGTCGGGCTGATAGAGGTCAGTTTCTGGTCGGGCTGGTAGAGGTTAGCTTATGGTCGGGTTGTTAGAGGCTGGCTTGTGGCCAGGTTGTATAGGTCATGTACAATACACCAACCCCCTAGTCTGCTCATGACTAGAAGACGTGTGCAGAACTTAAGTAAATTGAGTAAAATAGTTGTAACTAGCTATCAATTTACAAAACATGATACTAACAACTAGGTACTCGGTAATCATCCTGTATTGTAGACCAAATGCAAAGAAAAACAAAGAAAATTTGTATATTTAGTAGTAGCCTTATAGATATAGTAGCCCCTAGACTCAAGGAGCGTAGGGACGAAGAAGTTTGAATGTTCGGAGGCACCTCATCAAGATGGGCCAAGTAGGTGACACATGGAATGACTTGAAAGGTTCAACTAGGACCACCTAAAGAGGTGGCATGGAACTATATGGGAGGTTCGACTTGGACGCTAGGTAGGCGGTAGGAAACTGCATGAAAGGTTTGACTTGAAATGTCGGGTAAGCGACAAGGAACTACATTGGAGGTTCAACCTAGACCGTTGGGTAGGAGGCAGGGAAACTGCATAAAAAGTTGCGAAATGATTCGCGTTAAGGCTAAAGAAGTTGAGCACTATAGAGCTTAGGGATTGGCTGCGTACCATTAAGGCTTAAAGAAGCCAAGCATTGTAGAGGCTTAAAGAGTTGAGAAAGAGTTGCGAACGAGGCAATAAAAGAGATGTTGAGACTAAAATGGTGGAAAAGTTGTTAAAGCTGAAAATCTGAGGCACACCAAGTACTTGAAGCATGAAGAACTTCGGCATACCTGCAAAGAGCAAGATGTGTTAGGGCTGATAAGGTCGAGACCTATTATTGGGCTTGATAAAGCCAAGAACTGTTGAAGCCAAAAAAGGTCAAGTTGTATTGAGGCTTGAAACTGGCCGAGTTGTGTTAAAGCCAAAGAAGGCTGATATGTGTTGAGGTCAAGGAAGGTCGAGCTGTGTTGAGGCCAGAAATTTGCCGAGCATTTGTGAGGTCAAGGAAGGCTGAGCACCTATGAGGTCAAGGAAGGTCGAGGACTTACTAAGGCCAGGAATTGTAGAGCACTTATGAGGCTAAGGAAGGCCAAGCTGTATTGAGGCTAGAAATGGCCAAGAACCTATGAGGCCAAGGAAGACCGATCACCTATAAGGCCACGGAAGGTCGAGCACTTATTGAGGCTAAGAATGGTTGAGCACCTATGAGACTAAGGAAGGTCGAGAACCTTTAATGACAAGGAATGTTGAGGCCAGACCTATAAGGCCAAAGGCAAGATGAGTACCTTTTAGGCCAAGTACTAAGATTATAACTCTGAAAAACTGAGGCAGATCATACATTGAGGCTAAAGAAGCCATTAAAGACCTGTAAAAGATGAGAAATTTTACGATACCAGAGTAGACCGATTCCCGTATGCTGGATACCAACTACTACATATCTCGCTCTTGATAAGTGGTGGATGTCGATTACTATTTTCAGGATAGGGTTTATATTGACCATTGTTACCGGTATAGGGTGGATATCAACCATTGTTCCCGGTATAAGGTGTTGGTATCTGAGGGGGTATTTTTCGAAGAGTATAGCGCAGCGGAATTAAAACTCAGAGAGCGGAAAGGGTGTTCGATCACAATTAAAATTAATTTGGTCCTTTTAGTAAAAATAATTTTTCTTTCAGAAAATTAATCAAACAGTTGATATACGTAAAATAATAAAGAGTGTAAGGAATAGAAAAGTTGACACACTAGATTTTTATCCTGGTTCGATTCAACAGAATCTACGTCCAGTCGTTAATCACTATAACAGTTCCATTAAAAATGATTTAACAAATTACAATCAAATGAACAGGAATAAAACGAAAAGAACCACTCTACCAACTTGAAGAGAACCGCTCCGGCAATCGACCAACGATTCGCAAGCTTCTCCTTTCACAAGACCAGGCAGAGTACCTTGCTAACTTGAAGAGAGTCTGCTCCGACTATCGACACACGATACGCGAGCCTCTCCTTTCACAAGACCAAGCAAGGGAACAATGAACAAAAAGCTCTCTAAGAACGTTCCTCTGACACACAATGTTCTAAGCTTTCTCAGTTCAAAAAAAACGTTACCTTCTAATTTCTCCAAATCAAATTATATAGCCAAGTACACTGAATGCCAAAGGTCAGCTCCCAACTGCCATGAATAATCGATTATTGTAAGTGATAATCGATTATTCAAGTCCATTACAGAGTTTTCAAAAAAGTGATAATCGATTATATGAAGTGATAATCGATTATTCAAGTATGACTTGTGATAATCGATTATTGCTTAACCATAATCGATTATACTAGTAAAAATTACAATGTTAACATTTTCCTACTACATTCAAAATCTACAAGTTGCTTTTTTAAATATTTTCCTACTACATCCAAAATCTATAAGTTGCAGCATCATCAAAACACATCTTCAGGTTTTACCAATACTCCTTATTGGTAACAATCTCCCCCTTTTTGATGATGATCAAAAACTCTCTTTTTAAAAGCAACTCAGGTTTACCTGCAACATATATAAACTAATGGACAACCACAGAGTTAGCAGTACCTGTACAATTAAAAACTATTTTTTTTAATCCTTCCCTTATATTTCTTCTCCCCTTTTTTATCATAAGAAAAAAGAATAATGTAATAACCTCCCCCTTAATATGAGCTCCTCCTCAAAAATGGAATATATGCACAAAATAAAAGCTCATTATATTAAGAATAGAAAGGAATTACATGAAATTCATAAAGATTAAGAAACTAAATACCATAAAGAAAATAACATAACAATCAAACTTAGAGGCCTAAAACCTAGAATTCAGGACTAGGAGAACGTTCAGGAGGTGGGATATTAAGATGACCCTCGATGTTAGATAGGCGAACATCAAGATC
The DNA here is from genome assembly GCF_016808095.1 of Vigna angularis. NCBI lineage: Eukaryota > Viridiplantae > Streptophyta > Magnoliopsida > Fabales > Fabaceae > Vigna > Vigna angularis. The sequence continues at coordinate 33,077,114 of NC_068972.1, forward strand.
AAGAAATTGATCAACCATGTACTCATCAACAGATCGCTGCCACTCATAAATCTCCTCAAAGTGAGTCTTTTGTGCAAGACTCATATCCTCTAACTGTTTAGATAACCTTGCAAAATGTTCTTCCATAGAAGTTGAGGAAGAGGAGGGTATGTTGGATGGTCCAGCATCAGACGGAGCAGCAGCACTTACTGGGTCAGCCATATGAATGTCCATGTCATCATCTTCATCTACATCAGGATGGTCATCAACTGTGTGAATAAGGACTCTGCCTCTAGTAATGAATCCCATTTGACGAAAGGTAGTATCTCCAATTTCTGATCCCACAGCTTCAATAGTTTGAACGAGTTCTCCTTCAACAGGTACACCTTTGAATTCTAAAATCCTAGAAATAAGAAGACCATAGGGAAATTGATATGAATGGGATTTCTTGGTTTTTACCATTGTGTCAGCAATGAGAGCAGGCCAGTCGATGTGTATGTGATTTAGAATCCCATACAACAGAAGTAAATCCTGCTCAGAGCATTGAGCATGGTTGGTTGCTCTAGGACATAAAATCCAGACAATCAAGTAGTGGATCATCCTTTCTTCAACTTTAAAACCTCCAACCAGTAATTGCCTTCTATTTGTTTTCCGTTCAGGATGACGCAGGAAGGATTGAAAAGTCATCATCATGTTGAAATCTTCAAGTCCTAAATGGACTTTGACAGCATCATCCCATATGGGAAGTTGAGCAACATTGGTCCATACGTCATCATCTAAAATGATGCGTACTCCCTTGACCTTAGTAGATATTATCCCATCTCGATAGCGCAAGTTGAAGTAGAAGACTCTTATAAGATCAGGATAAATGCATCCTTTTTGTTCTAACAGATGCGTTAACCCCTGCTCAACAAAAGTTTTTGGAAATTGAAAGCCATAGAAGCGGAAAAAGTCAAGACGAATAAACTTTACCGCCATGATCTTCCTTTCTTGACAGGAATTAACAAAGTCTGCATGTTTCCCTTGATCTGAAATCCATCCATCTATGTTTGCAAGACGTGGTTGAGAAGAAGAGGAGGCTCCAGCTGTTCTGCGACGGTGCCTTCTTGAGTCAGCCATGGAGGAAGAATGGGAAAATGAGATTTTGAGAAGGTAAAGAGAAATGAAGAAGATTTGAGCTCTAGATTTGATTTCAGCAGTATTTGGGTGCAAAGGAGTGTCTAATAATCGATTATGGGGAGCTATTTATAAGAAAAATGGAAAAACTAGCCGTGTATGGCCGTTTATAGCCGTTATGGGATGCTCCAACGGCTCTATTTTTGAAACTGTCAACGCGATAATCAATTATGGCTCGTGATAATCGATTATCAGTTCAATAATTATTGCCCAGAATTGCATGATAATCGATTATGCATAATGATAATCGATTATCTGCTCAAGATTTTCCAGAATTGAATTTTATGCATGAATAATCGATTATAACTTAGTGATAATCGATTATGAAGCGTCAAGTTTACGAAAAATGCAAAAATTTGCATAGATTTTGATTCTAAGATATGTCTAACACTCCTAACTCTCTTCTAAGCTCAAAAAATCTATCTTTAGGTAGAGCCTTAGTAAAGATATCAGCTAATTGATGTAAGGTATCAACATATTCAATTTGACAATCCCCCTTTTGAATATGATCTCTTAAGAAATGGTGCCTAATTTCTATATGCTTAGTTCTTGAATGCATTATGGGGTTCTTGGTCAAATTTATCGCACTAGTATTGTCACATTTTAGAGGAATTTTGTCAAGGAAGATATCAAAGTCTTCCAATTGTTGTTTCATCCACAAAATTTGGGCACAACAGTTTCCAGCTGCAATATATTCAGCTTCGGTGGTAGACAAAGCTACACATGCTTGTTTATTTGAGTGCCATGACACTAAAGAACATCCCAAGAAATGACAGGTTCCACTAGTACTTTTTCTATCAATTTTACAGCCACCATAATCTGCATCAGAGTATCCTATTAAACTAGGTGAGGCATCACAGGGATACCAAAGTCCAAATGAAGCAGTTCCCTTAAGATATTTTAGAATTCTCTTAACTGCAGTCAAATGAGATTCTTTAGGATTGGCTTGGTATCTAGCACATACACAAACACTCTGCATAATATCTGGTCTACTAGCAGTTAAGTATAGCAAGGATCCTATCATGCCTCTAAACATGGTTTCATTCACTCCTTTTCCAATTTCATCCTTATCTAAATAACATGAAGTACCCATGGGTGTACTAGCTTCCTTGCAGCTATTCATACCAAATTTCCTAAGAATTTCTCTACAGTATTTAGTTTGGGAGATGAATGTTCCACCATTCATTTGTTTTATCTGTAGTCCTAAGAAAAAGTTTAACTCACCCATCATAGACATCTCAAATTCACCTTGCATTATTTTTGCAAACTCTTCACACAAAGAATCATCAGTTGACCCAAAAATGATATCATCTACATAAACTTGCACGATTAAAATGTGTTTTCCTACTTTCTTAATGAATAAGGTTGAATCAACCTTTCCTCTAGAAAATTCATTTTCAATTAAAAAGGTACTAAGTCTTTCATATAGAGACCTAGGTGCTTGTTTAAGACCATAAAGGGCCTTTTTCAACTTGTAAACATGATCAGGAAATTTAAAATCTTCAAAGCCAGGAGGTTGACTAACATACAGTTCTTCTTTTATAAAACCATTTAAGAAAGCACTTTTTACATCCATTTGATATAGTTTAAATTTCATCAAAGATGCATATGCAAGTAATATTCTAATTGCTTATAACCTGGCTACCGGTGCATACGTTTCATCATAATATATACCTTCCTCTTGATAGTATCCCTTAGCAACTAGCCTTGCTTTATTCTTTGTGATGTTTCCATCCTCATCAAGCTTGTTCCTGAATACCCATTTTGTTCCTATGACTTGGAATTCTTCTTGTTTTGGAATAAGTTCCCAAACTTCATTCCTTTCAAATTGATTTAGCTCTTCTTGCATAGCAATGCACCACTTGTCATCTTGAAGAGCTTCCTTTATATTTTTAGGTTCTACCTGAGACACAAAAGCAACAATTAGACAAAAATTATTTAAATTTTGTCTAGTAGTTACCCCTTTTGATATATCTCCTATGATGTTGTCCAAAGATAGTCCTCTTGGTTGTTGATAGCTTTTGGAATCAACGACTTGGGGTGTTTCTTGAAGCTATGGAGGATAATTTTCATTTAGATACATCTCCTCAAGGGCTTCTCTTAAGTAATCCTCATCACCTGCAATGGGTCTATTTGACTCAAGAGGATTTACCTCAAGGTCTACAATCTCATCAAAGACAACATGCATTGATTCTTCAATTATCAGTGTTCTTCTATTGAACACTCTATAAGCTTTGCTAGTCAAAGAATATCCTAGAAAAATTGCTTCATCAGATTTTGCATCAAATTTTCCAAGATTATCTTTTCCATTATTTAAGACAAAGCATTTGCATCCAAAAATTTTCAAATGAGATATATTTGGTTTTCTACCATTCAATGTTTCCAGTACCCATTATTCTGCCTTTGTTGTTATCCCCATACATTACAAATCCTTGCTTCTTCTTCTCAAAAGAGATGAATCTTTTCTTGTCACCAGTCATGTGTCTTGAGCAACCACTGTCAAGATACCACAGTGACTTCTTGGACTTAGATTGATCCTACAAAACAAGTTAGCAAGAATTTTAGGTCCCCAATCTCAATATGGGTCCTTGGGGTTAGTTTTTGCAAGTTTACATCATCTCACAGCTTTAACCCAAGCATATTTGCCACTTGGAACACCAACATGTTTGATATTGCATTTGTTTGATGTGTGACCATGCTTCATACAGTAAAAGCAACATACATCACTAATTTTATTTTTAATAAAAGTTCCTTTAACAACCCAAATTTTTCGAGTTCTTCTTACCTTGGATTTAAAATTTTGATGCATGTTTCCATTGCTCTTATTAAGGTTTGTTTTAGCATGTGAATTAGCTTTAGTTGCCTTAGCAAGTAAGTTTTCAAGTATATCAATATCAAACATATAACTTTTGGATGACAAGCATTCAACAGGTTCAACAGTAGCATTTGCATCTGATAATTTAATTTCTAAGGTATTAACTTTATTTCTTAGAACAACTTCATCATCAAGCAGTTTATCATATTTTAACTTCAATTCATTATGTTCCTTTTTTAAATTTTTATGAGCAGCATTAAGTTTCTCAGATTCATTCATCAATTCAAAGAAAGCTTTTTGTAAATCTAATTCACTAGATTCAAAGCTGGAATCGCTTACTTGACTTCCAGTTTCTTCAGAATCTGCCATAAGGCATAGATTGACTTCTTCTTCTGTGTCACCTGAACTCGTTGAGCTAGAGGCATTATCCTCCCAAGCTATGTATGCTTTCTTTTTCCTTTGAAATTTTCTTTCCTTCTTATCTTCACTTTTCTTGCTTTTTGGACACTCAGATTTTACGTGCCCTCTTTCTCCACAACCGAAGCACTTTACGTTTGATGGAGATTCTTGACTTTCTTTCCTATCTTTGTGAAACTTGTCCTTTCCCTTTGCTTTCATGAACTTTGCAAATTTCTTTATCATCAAGCTCATGTTTTGTTCATCATCAGAATCATCTTCTTCGATCCTCTTAGAGCTTTTTCCTTTAGATATTTCAGACTTGAAAGCTAGAGTTTTCCTTTTGCCTTTCAGCAGTCAATCTCCTCAGCTCAAGTTCATGCTCACAGAGCTTTCCAAACAAGATTGGCATTGACATCTGAGTAAGATTTTGAGACTCCGAGATGGCAGTCACCTTTGGTTGCCAAGACCTGTCCAGAGATTTCAGAATTTTCACATTAAGTTCATCAGTATCAAAAGTCTTACCCAAACTTGTTAAATAATTCACAATATGAGTGAATCGTTTTTGAACGTCAGAGATCGTTTCTCCAGGTTGCATTCTGAACATCTCATATTCCTGAATGAGAGTGTTCTTCCTAGCGTGCTTCACGTCCTCTGTTCCTTCATGAGTGACTCTAAGGACTTCCCACATTTCCTGTGTTGTCTTCCACACTGAAATTCTATAAAATTCATCAAGTACAACAGCAGATGAAATTATATTGCGAGCTTTAATATCAAACTGAGCTCGTCTATTTTCTTCAGCGGTCCAATTAAAATAAGGTTTTTCAGTCTCTACACCATCAACAGTATTCATAGGAATATAAGGGCCATTTTGTACAGCTTCCCAGATACCTCTATCAACATACCCCATAAAAATCTCCATTCTCACTTTCCAAAAAGCATAGTTATCACCAGTAAACAATGGAGGTCTGTTAATGGAAGCACCCTCAGCATATACATGGTTTTGATTGTGACCGGCCGTTTTCGCAAATAATTTTTTTTTGAAAACTATCAAAGCAAGCTCTGATACCAATTGTAGGTATCTGAGGGGGTATTTTTCGAAGAGTATAGCGCAGCGGAATTAAAAATCAGAGAGCGGAAAGGGTGTTCGATCACAATTAAAATTAATTTGGTCCTTTTAGTAAAAATAATTTTTCTTTCAGAAAATTAATCAAATAGTTGATATACGTAAAATAATAAAGAGTGTAAGGAATAGAAAAGTTGACACACTGGATTTTTATCCTGGTTCGATTCAACAGAATCTACGTCCAGTCGTTAATCACTATAAATAGTGATTAACAGTTCCACTAAAAATGGTTTAACAGATTACAATCAAATGAACAGGAATAAAACGAAAAGAACCACTCTACCAACTTGAAGAGAACCGCTCCAGCAATCGACCAACGATTCGCAAGCTTCTCCTTTCACAAGACCAGGCAGAGTACCTTGCTAACTTGAAGAGAGTCTGCTCCGACTATCGACACACGATACGCGAGCCTCTCCTTTCACAAGACCAAGCAAGGGAACAATGAAAAAAAAGCTCTCTAAGAACGTTCCTCTGACACACGGTGTTCTAAGCTTTCTCAGTTCAAAAAAAACGTTACCTTCTGATTTCTCCAAATCAAATTATATAGCCAAGTACACTGAATGCCAAAGGTCAGCTCCCAACTGCCATAAATAATCGATTATTGTAAGTGATAATCGATTATTCAAGTCCATTACAGAGTTTTCAAAAAAGTGATAATCGATTATATGAAGTGATAATCGATTATTCAAGTATGACTTGTGATAATCGATTATTGCTTAACCATAATCGATTATACTAGTAAAAATTACAATGTTAACATTTTCCTACTACATTCAAAATCTACAAGTTGCTTTTTTAAATATTTTCCTACTACATCCAAAATCTATAAGTTGCAGCATCATCAAAACACATCTTCAGGTTTTACCAATACTCCTTATGGGTAACATAAGGTGGATACCGAGTATCTACATTTGAATGAACTAAGAAGGGGATGAAAATGTTCAAAGGGCGAGATATGATGCAGACAACACAAGACGAGAGGTGTTGAGGCTGAAAGACATTCAAAGTGTTGTTGAGGTCAGGGATTGGTCGAGTACCATTACGGCCATAAATGCATGAGCATTATTGAGACATAAAAACTATTGTAGATCTGTAAAAGATGAGACATGCTGCAAAGTTGAGAATGTCGAGACCTGTTGTTAAATTTGGGGAAATTCTACAAAGGCTAAAACAAGTTAAGGCCGGAAGGCCGAGTGGAGCTGATGACGTAGACTTGTTGAGGTTGAGTTTTGACTACCATTGATGACGTAAACCTCAGACATGTTATTGAGGTAAGAGAAGTCCAAAATATGTATGGACTTAAAAGCTGTGACAGATTTACAAATGCCGAAACAAGTTGGAGTCGAAAAGGCCGAATTTCGAAGACAGACAATCAAACAAGCTGAGAAGCTAAACCTTACAGTGATTCGAATGCCAAACATTGCTAGGTGCCAAGAACCGATAACTAAGCAAATTGGAACGCTAAAGATTTTAGGTATACAAAGGCTAAGCATGGTCGAGTGCCAAGCATTTGTGTAGTAAAGGGAAACAACAATGGTTATTTTCGCCTATACGCAGTTTTTCATGAACCGAGGTATATACAGGCGAAACAAAAAGTGGTAGGCTTTTTGCCTTGGTTCTGAACCGAGGCAGTATATGGGAGTCTTTTGCCTTGGTTAGTTACTAACCGAGGCGGTAGATGTCCTTTTTTTTTCTTTTTTTCTTTTTTCAGAAAATGGAGTTTTTTGCCTATTCAAAATCACTTTTTTTTCTTTTTTCATCTGCAATGGGACAAATTTTAAGTTTAACATATTCAAATGCATTGTTTCCCACTTCCACGCCACCCTAACTACTTCACCAACTTTTTTTAACTATTAGTAATGTAATGAAATCAAAATATAATGTAATGAAATCAAAATGCTAGCAGATCAATTAAAATTCAGCACATTAACATAATTGAATGTAATGAAATGAAAATGCTAGTGTAATGTTTTCATACTTTATATTAAATCAAACAGTAAGGAGAAACGAATCGTGGCTTTGCAAAGGGCCTAAGGTGACGACGAACGACCGATGAAGGCGACAAACGACCGATGGCGGCGACGAACAGTCGGTGGCAGCAACAAACAATGTAGTTTGCGTAAGAGAAATGGAGGCAACAATGTTCGTGCGACAGAAATGGAGCCAACGAAGATGAAGACCACACCAGGCACTTCCGCGAGAGAAATGGAGGCCACGAACCAAAATCTTCGCCTAAGAGAGAGAATGGTTGCGCGAGGAAGAAGAAGGAAATAAGGATTCTCCTGCGGGAAGATGAAGGAACAATAGGTTAAATTTTTTTATGTTTCTGAGAAGTTAAATATCGAACGAGATGCTGCCTCGGTTCTTTACTTAACCAAGGCAATAAACAATTTACCGCCTCGGTTATTAATGCAACCGATGCCTAAAACCCTTTCCACATCAGAACTATCAGGTGCTAGACAAGACATACTACCTTGATTCTATGTAGAATCGAGGTAGTAAGTCCTTTTCAAAAAGGTGCCAGGCGAAAAGTTTATTTTGCTGAGGGACAAGTGGAATTTTGCAGGGTTTTAGGACTCAGTTGTTAATTTAACCGAAGTAATATAGGTTTTCAACCTCGGTCCCACTTGAACTGAGGCGTATAAATTAGTCGAAACTACGAAAATGCCACCGCGTAAAGTTAAAATGCGGTTTTTGCACTAGTGAAGGGCTGACCAATAAACAAGCTGGAAAACTTAAGCTTTGAGGCACGCGAAGGCCAAACATGATCGAGTGCTAAGCCTCGACAACTAAACAACCTAGAAAGTTGATGTTTTGAGGGACATGAAGTTCGAACATAGTCGAAAATCGAAGAGGTGAAACATGACCAAAAGCTAGAGAGGCCAAGGACGAGTAAATCCTTATTGCTGACATTAACATGACCAAAGGCTGCAGGGGCTGCATAATGGCTGAAAGTTGGACAAGCCAATGATGGTTGAAAATTGTATAAGCCAATGATGGTTGAAAATTGTATAAGCCAAAACATGGCTGAAAGCGACAAAGCCAAACATGGCTGAGAGTTGGAGAGGCCAAACAAGGTGGGGTACCAGAAAGGTTTTTTTGCAAGGTCCAACTTCTTTCGTGCTCATCATCCTACTTCTTCCAAGCATCACAAAACTCTTTCTTCATATAGTACTTCCTGACCCCACAATGGATGCCAATTATACTTACGGAGCCAAGTACACCATGATAATATGAGCTCCATGAACCTTTTGAACCTTCATGAACGGATGTTGGTGTGCCTACAAAAGACACTATGACGCCTAAATTAGTAGAATGCGTCAGATAAAAATTAATGTTGTAAAATGTAAACATAAATCATTTACCTCGATAGTTGTACTATTTCGAGGATGATTATGAATTTATGAGCTCTCAACAAAATACATCAAGGTGGATCCAGTAATCCATTTACCTTTATGCAGATTATGTCAAGTTAAAGAATAACACGTCTATAGAACATTATATGGCTTGTAGCCAAATAAATAGAACCAACTTGTGACTATGCTAGTAAAGACCAACTTGTGCCTATGCTAATAGAGACCAACTTGTGTCAGATAAATAAAAGTCGACTTATGAACGGACTACGTAAGCAATATACAATACAAAAATTAAAATTTCAACTTTTAAAACATTTCAACTATTCAAAACTTGTTTTTTAATAAATTTCAAATTTATAATAACAAATATAAAATATTAATAATATTGTAAAAAGTGTATAAAAATTAATGGTTCTCATAAACAACATAATAAAAAATAAAATAAGGATGAGAAAGTCATGCACAATTATTTTTTTGATAACATAATTGCAAATCTTTTGCGTTGATTTGGCTTGATATTGTCTTATATTATCATTCAAATTTAGGAATAAATATTTGAAAGAAAATATTCAAACAAAGATAATTTCGCATTTATTTATAGTTGCTTATTTGCATATGGGAATATTTTATTCACTTTATTGATATTTTTAGTTTCCTTGTATGAAAAAGATAACGCAGTTGATTTTGAGGGTCATATTTACCATATTTAATAAAAACTTACTCTTTACAAATTTTCGTTATATAATAATTTGAGGAAGCTTTTTTTATCATTGAATAATAAAATTTCAAATAGATTCACTAAAATACTTATTTACTTTGCAATCGTTTACTCAAATTAAATTATACTATGAAAAAATTATTAGGACAAATTAAACTGACTGATTTCTAGTTAAACAAATTACAATTAGGCGTTATTATTTAAAACAATGAATTTATTAGGAGTTTAAAAAACTTATATTCTTTTAATACATTAAACTCTTAGTAAGTTATGTAGAAAACTATGAATAATTGTTGAAATATGTTATAATATTATATAATATAAAATAAGAAGTAACTACTGTAAATCCACTTAATAAAAGATGCTAATGTACTGAATTATTTAAACTAAACTAATTCAGTTAGTGAACTGCTTTAGTATAAAAAATAGTTATGTGCAGTTTATATATATATATATATATATATATATATATATATATATATATATATATATATATATATATATATATATATATATATATATATATATATATATATATATATAGTTCAGTTAGTTATTGTACAAATAAGTAATAGTTCAAATTATAGTTTTAGCTTGTATAATCAAAAGAAAACATTTGGAATAAATATAATTTGAGGATAAATTAACAAATGAAGTTGCCTGGTTAATCAGCATACAATCTAGACCCAATATAAAACATGGGATTCTCTTCTTCTTCTTCTTTAAATAAAAGATGTGCATGAAAATAAAATAAAAAACAAAAATTACATAGGATAAATATGATCAAAACGTTTTTTTTTTCTAATGAATTCATATTAAAAACATAATAAAAATATATTTCTTACTAGAAGACAAAGATTTCACGTTTAGATAAGTATATAACTATTTACAAATCTCATCTTATAAACTAAAATTTATATTTTAAAATATATGTATTATTTGTTGGATAAAAACAAAAAGGTTTAAACCCTCGGTTGGTCCTCGTATTTATATGAAAATCTTAAATGGGTCATCGTTTTTTTTTCGGTCTCAATTGGATCATATTTTTTGTAAAAATGAGCAAATTTTACCCTAACCGTTAAGTTGTTCCAAACGGCGTTAAATTAGGTTGAGCTGTATTTTTTGCATTGATGGCGTGACATTATGTATTTAATTGAATTTAATTGAATGGGTGATGTGTTTTAAAATCATCAAATCTCCGTGGCTATAGTGCTTCTTCTTCCTCCAACCACTGATCACCTTTCACCTCTTCCGCTCCTCTGCCCAAGCTGCTTCGTTCCCACTCCTACCTTCAAACCCTCACTGAGGTGCTTGGACTAAACTTGAGGTGACATCCAGCTATCTTCACGCACCCAGCAGCAACGTCAACCCACGCGGACAGCAAGTGTCACGGTCTTGGTCCAAGGCAGCAGCAACGGAGGGTAGCGTCAAAAAGAAAAAAAAAAAGGAGCCAGGAAAAAAACGAGCACGCAGCAGACGCCAGGAAAAAAAATAATTCATTTCTCCATTTATGAAGAGCACACGGACGAGGTGATAAGTGAGTAGTCTAACAAGGATTGGGGAAAGAAAGGGGTAATTGAAAGAGAAGGGTCCAGCCGCCACTGGGGGGCTTCACAGGTGTTTTCAATTTTTTTGGAGAAAAGCATGGATTGAATAGAAGAGTGCACGACGCCTGGGAGGCATCTTCTCCATTTTAAGGGTTGCTCCAGCTGCCACGGATAAGAGGATTACATTCGGAAGAAAGACAGATACATCATAGAAACTGCATCAGTTGACAGCCTAGAGCATCCCCGACCAACATCGAAGGCGGAAGTAGAAGGCCAGACATCGGCGATGGCGGCGGAATCCTTGTGCGTCCATGGGAGGAGTCTCTTGGAGGAATCCTTGTCCGAACAACGGCGTTTCTGTTCCAGATTGGGGTTTCTGTTCTCACATGACGGCAGCGTTTTTGAGAGGGAGAAAGGGTGTGTCTGGGGAGTGAGGGTTAGAGGGTGGGAGTGGGAAGAAAACAACTTGGGCGGAGGAGCGAAAAAGATGAAAGGTGATCAGTGATTGGAGGAAGAAGAAGCATTGTAGCCACAGAGATGTGATGATTTTAAAACACATCACCCATTCAATTAAATTCAATTAAATGCATAATGTCACGTCATCAAAGCAAAAAATACAGCTCAACCTAATTTAACGCCGTTTGGAACAACTTAACGGTTAGGGTAAAATTGGCTCATTTTTACAAAAAATATGACCCACTTGAGACCGAAAAAAAAACGATGACCCATTTGAGATTCCCATATAAATACGAGGACCAACTGAGGGTTTAAACCAAACAAAAATTACATAGAAGGATAAATATGATCAAAACATTTGTTTTCCTATGAATTCATATTAAAAGCATCAAGAGAAAATACTTTTTACTAGAAGAAGAAGATTTTACGTGTAGACTAATGATATAAGTATATAACTACCTACAAATCTCATCTTAGAAACTCATTTCATATAATTAAATTAAGTTTAAAATTTATTTTTTAAAATGATATCATAATGAGATGTATTATTTGTTGGATCTATGATATTCTTCTAACAATTTATTAATATCTAATTTCAAACTTAAAATATATATCTTTTATACTTTGTTCACTCGAATGGATTTGGGGGAGAGTGATTGAGTGAATTTGAGAGGATTTGAAAATAAATTTTGTTGTTGTTTATTTGACTGAATTTGGAGGTAAGTTAGAGTGGATTTGGAAGTAAATTTTTTTAATTTGTCATATCAATCAAATCCTACACTAATTCTCACAAACTTGCTTCCAAATTCACTCTCACTTACCTCCAAAATCACTCAAATAAACAAAAAAAAAATTATCTTCAAATCCTCTCAAATTCACTCAATCACTCTTTCCCAAATCCATTTAAGTGAACAAAGGGTTAGTGTTAGAGATATCAAGACAAGACAAGTTTATTAAATATAAATGGATTTAAATATTATTTTATAAATTAATTTTGTAAGATTGAGTTATATTAAAATTTGATGCTTTAAAATATATTTAACCAAAGTTAAAAAATAATTGTCATGTAATAAGAACTAGTTTAAGAAAAAAAAAAGAAAACCTATAAATAGTTATATTGTTGATAGGTTTCTAGTGCAGGATTTGCTGAAAAGCTTTGCAACTGCTGATACACGGCATGCCATCCTAGAAGAAAGTTGATTCGGGATGGTCACTCCTAGAAATGTACTTGATGCTTAATCTATCACAGCAAGCCTTGAATTTTTCCTTTATGTTCCTCTCCGATGGATTGATCTTTCCCTTGCTGGTTCAACTTGGTGAGAATTCGGTGAGAAAACTGAATATTAATCATTAGAAAATTTTAACACGTTAGAATAACATGTTAAATCTTGCGAAGTTATATGTATCTTTTGGTCTCTGTTGAAAAACAACCAAAGTCTAAAGAGTGCCAAAAAAATAAAAAAATTCTAAAAAACTGATAATTTAAATTGACACTTTTTTGAACAAGGTCTATGACTTTGGTTATTTACGGAACTGCTGTCATAAGATCCTACAAAACTGACATTATTCCCTTCAAGAAAATTGACATTTTAAACTGACACCTCTTTGAATAGGGTCTATAACTTCGGTTATATACATAACCACTTCCATAGGATCCTTGAAAACTAACATTTTAATCTGTTGAATAGGGTCTGCGGCTTCGGTTCTTTACAAAACCGTTGTCGCAGGCCTTTCATAACTGATAGTTATAATTTATTACTTGTCTAAATAGTCCTTAGTGCCTTGGTTATTTTGAGAACCAATGCCATAGAGTATTTATGCTTCAGTTTTACATAGAATTGATGCCAAAAGTTTGAACAAAATTTCAAAATTGTTATAGAAAATTTTAATTTTCTTTTGCAGGCTTTAGGCATCAGTTATTAGAAAAATCAATGTTATAGAGGTGATATTGCTTCATTTATTAAGATAATCAAGACAATACGTCTTTTCAGGGTTAACTTTTGGCAAAAAGTCACAAACCCACTTCTATAGTTTTCTTCTTCCTTTCACTTCTGCGAACCAGTGCCGCTACATTTTGTGGTCTTTGCTTCGTCACTACTCTAAATTTCATCTATAGTTGTGAAAATAATTTAAAAAATGTCATCGAGTTTTGAAAGACTTCGCTTTTTCTTGAAATTGGACTCTATTAGACGAAGTTAAATTATCTTTTTGCATTTGCTAGTGCTCCTCACTCATTGTCTCTCCCTATTGTCAAAACTCGTTCTTGTTTGTGGTGGCTCTTACTATTGTTGTGGTGGCTATTGCTCTTGATGTGGCGGTTGTCATTCTCGTCATTATTGTGCTCTGCGCGTTACCCTTGCTGCAAGTTTCTCTCATTTTTGCTTTAGTCATCGTTGAATGCTAATATGTTATTATGTTTATTGGGTCTCTTACTGGTGCTTATTGTGTTTATTGTGCTGGCGCCTGAGTCCTAGAACTCAGTGGGGAAAAGTGTGTGACGAGAGTGGTATTGGTATCGCGTAGTGAAATGTTTAAGAGCGCGTGATAAACGAACAATAACCAAGAGGGGATGGGTGAATTGGTTCTTTTAAAATTATGGTTTTCTTTCAGAACTTTTATCAAACAATTTATAAGAAAAAGTTGTAGGGATAGAGGAAACCACACAAGTAATTTTATCCTGGTTTGAAGCAACAAATTCTACATCTAGTCATTAATCACTATAAAAAGTGATTAACCTTTTTCACTAGAAATCAGTAACATATTACAATATAGAAATAAGGATTTAGATTAGAAACCACCTCTCTTAACAGATAAGAGATGGAAGATACCTCCTTTAGACAAACAAAAGGATGAACAACTTGACTTTACTTTGTAGGTATACTCCACCACTTAGACCACTAATACAAAAATATCATATAACGTCGTTGCTTTTTGACCTTTCACGTCGAATTCGAGGTCGACGTCATATCGGGAGACGTTAAATTGACATCGAATTTAAGGTTGTTTGTTTGTTTGTGGCTACAGCAGAAGCGCGTTAAGGTTGCAGTCACCGCTGGTGGAATCGGGAAGCTCCATGATCATCGGAGAGTCGGCGTTGAGTCACACGACAACGAGTTAAGGCTTTGAGTTTGAACCATTGTGCTTCCGATTTCGGAGTAAATCTTTGTTGGGAAGAGATCAAAGGAAGGAAATGAGATTTGAGCGTAGAGAAGAGAGAGAAAGCGCGGAGAGAGAGAAACAAGAAAAAGAAAAGGGAAATGGGAGATGAGAGAGGAAGACGCTCTTGCGCGTGAAGAAGAAGAATAATGCAAAAAATATCAAGGGATATTGACTCCGTTATCTGCTTAACTGATGTCTAAAGTGTTCGAAAAAATTTCAAAATGAAAAATTTAATGCGTGCAGGGGGACACGTGGGATTTTGCAAGCTTTTATGCCTCGGTTCTGAAGCAACCGAGGTAATAGTCACTTTTATGCCTCAATTCCCCTTGAACCGAGGCCTATAAATTCGTTGAAATTTAAAAAATGCCACCGTGTTTTCTTATGCTTCGGTTTTCTGAAAACCAAAGCATATTATTCGTGTTAGAATCCTCTTTTTGCACTAGTATAAGCCAAAGGTTCGAGTTGGGTCAGAAACTGAAAAGAGAACTCCCAACTCTCAGAGATAATCGATTATCAAAAGTGATAATCGATTATTTTAGGCCGTTATGGACGTTTGAAAAACGTGATAATCGATTATCCTTAGTGATAATCGATTATTGCCGAACCTTGGACAATATAAAAAGTTGTAGTGATAATGGATTATCTCCTGTGATAATCAATTATTGTCGTGACAAACTCTTTTCTGTTTTGGCTTGTGATAATCAATTATCCCATATGATAATCGATTATTGCCAAAATAAATCACTAAGTTATGAAATTTCTAAGTGCTTACAATTTGTAAAATGGTTCTATACAAATTATTTCTACAGAAAGTGCTTTTAATATTGACAGTATATGTTCTTCAAGTCTTCAAGTGCATCATCATCAAAATTACTTCAAAGCAACAATACTTCACAATGGTAACAATAGGTAGTGCTTGATGCAATAAAGATATACATACAAAGGCTACGCTAAATGCTAATGCATTTACATTCAAGCTAGTTGCATTACCAAGCATCTGACAATGTAAATAATATGTAATGACTAAAAAGACACACTAAACACTATCAATATATATATATATATATATATATATATATATATATATATGATACATCAGAAGAACATAACGTGACGGGATAAACGATAATAATCTCATTAAGTAATATGCTAGTCCAGACTTGCGTTAAACAATATGGAACTCCTAACAAAGTATCTATACTCTATAACGTCTGAAGTAAACAACATCTGTATGATCTAATGATAAAGCATCTAAGTGTTAACCTCGCTCAAACAAAGATGCAAAATTACGTAAACATTCTTATAAGACAAGTGTCTAAAGAATAAATTATCTACATCATTTAAGTCAACTTGATAATAAACGATGCGTGAATTAATTGATATTGAGATGTGTAAATATGCTTTGAATACGTAATGTTTTGTATGATCATCAACGGATAAAAGGAAATGCAACTATTCTCCAAACATTTTTCTAAGATAATATTGAGCAAAATCATACATAATTTATATATGCAAGCTTTAAAAAGAAGTACAATTATTCTCTAAACCTTTATTGAAAATAATATTGAGCAAAATCATATGTAATAATTTTTCAATCATGTTATTATTGAATATTACACTAAAAATAGTTTGTTAAATTAAATATTTATCACTGTATCAAAAATTATAATTGATTGCTTAAAAACATAATAATCAACACATTATCATTCGATTTTGGCTTAACTTATTTGACCTACTATATAAGACAATTATATTATCTTTAATAATTTAAAATTCAAAAATACAGATTTAAAATTTTCATATTATGAGAGTAAAGGATTGGAGTAATTAGTATTTCTTTTATGTGTATATAAAATGTTTTAAGTAAATATATATATTTTTCATTCATTCTTATTTTGAAATTAATTTTTTATTCAAAAATAACTCATGACTTAATTCTAATATTTGAAACTTTTGTGAAAATTTTAGTTCTTTGAACTTTTCTTGTATAAATTTTTTAACCCTAACTTATATATTATAAGAAAATTATTAAACAATAACCAATTTTATGGACAAAAAATAATTAGTCACTATAATAATTAATTTAAAAATCAATTTATAAACTAAAAATTATTATCATTTAAAATAGTCAATAATAAGAATTAAAAAAATAATTATTTACAAATTAGAATCTAAATTATTTATCAAACTTTTAATTATCAAAAGATTAGGTCTAAATTTATTAACGAAAATTTTGGTAGTTAATATTATAAATCAATTTAGATATTAATCCGAAAATCAATTATAATTTTATATTTATGAGAAAAATTATTTTATATATTATTAATTTTTAGTTTATAAATTAATCATAACTAATTATTTTTTATTTTTAAAATTAATTATTATTTAATAATTTTCTATAAATCGTATTCGAAATCCAGGTTAAGCTCAATTGATAGACTTACCATTCTTACATTGATTTTAAGCATTCATCAACTCCCTCTCTATCTAAACAACTATACTCCCATTCAACGATAAAGAATCACACCAATATCCACACTCGAAACGAAAAATTAGAAATTAATGAAATCAATACAACTTAAACTACTGTTTAAGAAACTACTAATCAAATCTACATGTTTATCAAAAATTAATAACAGATTAACTAAAGAAACGAAGGAACAAAATGCAAATTATAAATGTAAAAAGAAACTAAACCACCACTCACATAAGAAATTCAATATGTGGAGTTGTCTTAAAGGAAGTATTGGCCCAAAGAGGCCCAATTATCCCATCGTGGATCTTACCAGATTTCTATGAGAAAAAATGGTACAGTGTGTTCTCCCCTTTCATGATTCATGAACAATGAAATATGTAGCTGGGTTTAACATATACTTAAGTACTCCTTTAGCACCAATTAAGGTTGTGGAAATTTACAGCATCAATAATTTTTTTTTATAGAAAATAAAATAATAATGTTAGGAATTTCTAAGTAAAAACTGTCGTTATTTAGAATACATGCTGTATGGAAGCACTGGAGTGATATATATATTTTTTAATTTACTATCACCATAAAATCATTAATGTTTCGTCATGGAAGTTAATTAATCATATTTTCATATCATTAATTTTCCATAAAATAAAAAAGTTTTGTTAAATTCTATGAAAGGAAATTAAATTTATTGAATTACATAAAGTATAAGAAGAAAAGGCATTATTTTAGAGGGCATTTGAATTTTTAAAAATATTTATTGGTTATTGTAGTTTATAATTAGTTGTCAGGATCATGATGGGCACTCGATACGATTGCGACAAGAAGTTAGAGAATGAAAATTTATGATTAGGAAATGGCATCCTTATAATGAAGGCTATGTAGGCTATAAAATCCGAAGCATAGTTCATTCATGGCACATGCAAACTGAAATTGTTACTATTCGAAGTTGAATTCTGATTGATAAGAATCATATCTTGCTCCCAATTGAAACATAGATACATAGGTTGCAATGATTCCCTTGTAGTAATTAAAGGCATTTTTGCCCCCGTTTTCTGCATCCTAAAACAAACTAATTTCCTTCTAGTACCATAACGATGTTCCTAAATAAGTCAAAGATATATATGTCTCTATGTTCTTAATCCTTTCCGATTGCACTTTTTACTTTGATGTGACCTTCAATTTTTGACACCATACCTT
Source organism: Vigna angularis (assembly GCF_016808095.1). NCBI lineage: Eukaryota > Viridiplantae > Streptophyta > Magnoliopsida > Fabales > Fabaceae > Vigna > Vigna angularis. The sequence continues at coordinate 33,095,512 of NC_068972.1, forward strand.
CTTTACCCTACCAAATATGATTGGATAAAGTTGTCTTGTAAAACCATTCTAAAGGTTCATTGATTGGTTTTGCAAATAATCTTTAAAGGAGATTCATTTTCTTGTCTTCTTCCCATCAAACCTATGAGCAAACAATTCTGTATCACATTATTCTTTTTTTCAAAATAAAACATTAAGAAGCTAATAATGTTGGAGTAGAAGAAATCATTTCAAATGTGAGATTTTTCGAGTGAAGATGTTAGGAAGATTTGAAATTATTCAATAGTAAATATGTTTATGTCAAAGGTAAGGACTTTATTTTAAGTCAATTTAAAATTTTAAAAAAATAGATCTATTTGTTTTCTTTTATATTGTTTATTTTAGTTATTTTTATCCAATATAAAAAATTTAACTTTTATCTTATCTTTCTTGATGTGTGTTTCTCTATATTATAACAGGTATATATTAAGCATCAATATTTTAGTGATAATCAATTATTAAATATAAGAATACTTTTACCTAATTTATATATTTGTATAAACCGTTATAAGATGAACCATCAGTTTTAATACTCGTGTGAAATTTATTTTAGGAGAAAACTAGAAAGATTTAAAATTATTAAATAGTAACCAGAATTATACAAGAGACTACAACATCACTTTCAATATAAAATCTTAAAATAATATATATAAAAGTTATTTTACTTACATATTTCTTATCTTAATTATTTTTACCAAATGTAAAATTTTCAATACACCTTAAATTCTTAATATTACTAATATTTCATATAAACTTATTTTATTTGAATATCATTACCTCACTATTAAAAGAGCAAGTAACTTGATTTATTTTTAATCTTAATATTTCATTCTACTTATTCTTAGTCATTCATTTTTTATTACATGAATTGCTTACATTAATTAATTGAGATATTTATATGTAAAAAATAATGTTATCAAAACCTTTTTTTAATGAAAAATTTAATTTAGTTAGTGTTTAGACATCAAGTTTTCAGTATGGCTATAATCAATCACCACATTTGAGATATTATTTAGTTTGAAATCTGAAACTTCATCACGATTATGTTCTTAAAGAAAGTTTTGAATGATTGAAGGAAAAAAAATTATTTAAACTATCATGACGTCAACTTTTAAGCAATGTGGAATTATTGAATGTACTAGAATAATTAGACATAATTATATTACAATTATTTTAAAATACTTTTGTTGTAGATAAAACTATGGAATTTTGTTTCTTGCTTAACTAGGAGATCAAACACCATCTAATGAACTAATCCTCAACTTGTGTTTTTTCTATCAACACAACCTCTAGCATAATCTACGTCAAGACCTCTAATTTGAAGATAACATTTTTCTTCTAGCACAAACACAAATTAATGTACTCCACTAGATATCGAAAGATCTTTTTCACTGCCTTCCAGACAGTGAGACTCTTTAGAATTTAACTGAAATATTGCTCATAGACAAACATTATGCATAATATTAAGCATGCTAGTAGGACCATAAAGTAGAGAGCCTATCATGCATTTATAGATTGTTTGATCTAGTTTCTTACTATCTTCTTCTTCTTTTCCAAGGGCTTTAAATGTATGCACCAAAGTGTTCATAGGCTTTGCATTTGACATGTTGAATTTTTCCATCATCTCCTTGATATATTTTGTTAATGGGCAATGATGTTCTTTTCTCTTTGCTTGATCTGAAGATCAAGAAAGAACTGGAACTCACTCATTATAACTATCTTGAACTCTCCTTACATTAACTAAAAAGGCTTTTTAAAGAAACTTGTTAGTAACACCAAATATTATGTCATCGACATATATTTGTACAATGTTCTTTTAGAAATAATCTTGTGTCAATCTTTCATATTTTTAAACTATTTTCTGAAAGAAGATTGTTCAATTTGTCATACCAAGCTCTACGAGCTTACTTAAGACCATACAAAGCCTTTTTAAGCTTGAAAACATGATTTTATTTAGAAACATCTTTGAAATCTAAAGATTTTTAACAAAACTTCACCTTTCATAAAACCTTTAACATCTATTTGATAAAGCTATATGTTTTTAAAATCATTAATAAAATCATTATTTCTTCAAGACTTGCGATAAAAGCAAAAGTTTTGATAAAATCTATACTTTCTTGCTTATTGTAGCCTATGTTACCACCATTCAACTTTATTTCTTACCAAGTTTCCATCTTTATTGAGTTTGGTACTCAAGATAATCTGGCCCCAATCACACTTTAATCAAAGAAAGATGGCACCAAAGTTTAGATATAATTTTTGGTAAAATGGTTTAGTTTTTCCTCTTTGCCTATAATGTAGTCTTTATATGTTAGAGCCTCATTTATGTTTTTGGTTCAATACGAGACATTAAATCCATAACAACTCAGTCTTTGAAGGAAGATATGGTTTTGACACTATCATTTGTCAAATTATCGCTTACCACTAGGCTAAAAACTATAGTATATAGTGAGGGTGCAATTATTTTTACTTAAGAGCATAGGAGTCTAAACATCATGATTCAATTGTGACTTGGCCCACCTGGTCTTTCTCATGGGATAATTGATACACCTTACAACATCATTTCTCTTTCCTAAGATTTGATCTTGAGGGTGAGGTAAAATGTATTCCACTCTCTTTAAGGAGTCTCCTTAGAGCGAGAATGTTTAAATGGACCTTAATCTGACACATCAGCTTAAATTGACTCTTTAGTTGTATTTGATCCTCTTACTACACCCACAAATGATCTTTTGTTTGTTCTTCTTTCATTCGATATTCATGGTTTCTTCAATTACCAAAGTGTGAGAGTTGTAAACTCTATAAGTTTTATTTTTTCTAAAAGACCAAGAAATGTACCTTTTATAAATCTTAGAGTTAACATTTCCAATTTGATAAGTGGTGTTAAGGATAAAACAATCACAACCAAAAGCATGAAAGTCATCGATGTTGGGTTTTCTGTTTCTCCACAATTCACGGAGATTTTTTTCTAGCTAGGGTCTGATATATGTAGGTTTTGTAGGAATTGGTACGCGCATCAGAATGTTTAAAAGCGTGTAATCGGACACAAAACCAAGAGGAGACGGGTGAATTAGTTCTATTAAAATTTTTCATTTTCTCTTTTAGAAATTTCTTCGAAAAAATTAAAGTAAAGAGATGCAGAGATAAGAAAAATCACACAGATGATTTTTATACTGGTTTGAATCAAAAGATTCTACGTCCAGTTGTCAATCACTATAAAATGAGTGATTAACTTTTCACTAAATTCAGTTTGAGGCTATAAGATGAATGAAGAAATAAAAAGTAAGAATACACCTTCCTTCGACACACGAGGGAATGATCATCAGCTTGAACAACTTGATAGAAAACTGCTTGCACTGTAGACACACTAACAATAAGCTTCTCCTTCTTCAAGACTTTGATCAAGCAATCACTTAAATACAAGAGCTTCCTTAGAACCAATTATGTACTCTTAATAGTTTTGGTAATCTTCAAAAGGTTTAGGAGACTTCTATTTGTTGGGAATCCAAGTGTGAGTCTAAGTCTTACATTGGATAGAAATGAGAAAGTAAAACACTATATAAAGATGAAAGATCCATTAACCCATTGCCTTAAGGTTTTGGGTAGAGAGTGGTGTCAATCTCTTATAAGGTTAGGCTCAGATTTCATTGGTGTTTGTGTCTCCCCGGTGAACCCCCTCCTTGATAGACCCAACAGTGATATCAAAGCCGACGGTGAACCTCCTCCTCGATAGACCCAACACTATTTATAGGCCAGGGATTAGAAAATGAAAACACAGCTCCCAATTGCCAAATATAATCGATTATTTTAGGCTGTTATGAGTTTTGAAAATTGTGATAATTGATTATCCTTAGTGATAATCGATTGTTGTTGAACCCTGGACAATTATAACTTTTAGAGATAATCGATTATCCTTAGTGATAATCGATTATTGTCGAGACGAATCCTTTTTAAATTTTACTAATGATAATCGATTATCCCACGTGATAATCGATTATTGCCGAGAGAAAATTATACTTAAGAGAAGTTACATGACATATAAATGCTTACAATTGAAAGTTAAAGCCTAATACAATTGTTTCTACAAAGAATGTTTTTAACAATGTATGTAGATGTTTCTTCAAGTCTTCAAGTGCATCATCAAAATCTCTTCAAAGCATCAATGTTTCTCATTGATAACAGGTTTATGTACAATGTAATGTCATTTGACAATATTTGTATTGTATATGTAGGATTATGTACAATTAATATTTTAATTATTATTAGACAATTTAATATATGAAATGATTTCTATAGATTATTTGTTCTGCTGAATTTGTTGGAATTTTCAAGGAAATTGAATGGATAAAATGTAAAACAGAGAAAAGCTTAAAAAAAATTTCTATTATATAGATAACATTATTTGTCATAGTAGGTTAAATGTAAACAAAGGTGATCAAATGTATATCATAGAATATTGAATATATTATGACAGGTGAAGAAAAGTACGTCATAAAAGATGATGATACTTTGACAAGTAAACAGGAATATGTCATAATAACTTAAATATATTATGATAGGTAATCGAAAGTACAACATAATAAGTTAGACCTTATATAACAAGTAACCAAAAGTACATCATAGAAAATTGGACCTATTATGACATATTTTCCACTATGTCATAAAAACGTAAACATTTTAGGACGGTCAGAATTATGACGCCAAAATATCTATCATAGAAAACTATTTTACTTATTATAAAATGTCATTTCTATACTAGTATTTATATAACAAATAATTTTAATTGTAGTCTATAAGTACTTTTGGTGGAGAGTTCTTTATTGAAACAGAATTGAATAAAATGTAAATTATAAAATATGTACTAATCGACTAATAAAAATATAAATAATATTATCAAATTATTTAACGGAACTATTAAAAGTTCAATACATTTATTTACATTACAATCTCCAACAATTTTATATAAAGTTTAAAACTATGTAGAAACATTTTCAAAATTAGAATCTACTTAAACAATGTATTAAATATCAAATTGGAAACTAAGAATCTCTCAATAACATAAGCATTACAATATATTGACTGTATAACACCTAAATACTAACTTTTCAATATCTCAGTATTTATCGGTGGGAGGTCGAACATTTCATACTAATATCAACACGTTCAACCAATAATATTATTTTTCGTGCTTATTTATCCTAATTTCTGTTCATGCTTTTGAAACAGTTTCTATGTAATTGGATTGTGGAGATTGAATATTAGCTTTAATAGTTGGCTAAGAAAGTATGACGAAGCTATTTTAAATCGAGAATTACCTGATTCAGATAAAAATTGAATTCGTTTTGAATTCTTACAAGTGATGACAAAACAACTCAAACAATTTTGAAGCAAGCACAGTGATTCCAAGCATGTGCAGTGTCTTAGTTTGTTAAAGCCACTTTGAAGTGAAATGCCTTTGTTGGGTACAATTTGAAATTAGAAAAGTGGCACGACTTGTGCATAACAATTAGATTCAATAAAAAAAAATCAATCTTTTTTATAGTAATAGCTAACTAAATTCGAGATTGAATTAAAAGGAAGTATGAACAGTATGTGGATCAAATGAACAATGATACTTGAAGTTAGGATGAGAATTTTATATCTATATTAAATTTTTATTGGTCCTTTATATTTGGTTTCATATTCTTTGTAATTAGATGTTTTTATGAATATTTTTTTTTATTAGTTAATAAGATGTCTTATTTAATGGGTCTAATTAGGATGTACTTAATGACTTAAACTATGATTATAAACTTTTTCTTAGCTTTTAAAATAGAACTTTCAATTCTTATGTTTGAATTTTTTTATTAAAAGAAGTTATTTTTCTCAACCTATCAATCTTATTGTTACTTCCCTGAATTATCAATCTTTCTTATAAAATTTATCTTATCTCTATATCCTTTCACATGTTCTATCTTTATTACCTTTCACATGTTCATTCTTTATTATTTGTTGGTGAAAGTTGTTGAAAAATAATTCATTAAGTCGGATTCAAAACTAGATCTTCATCACCTTTTGATTAATTTTTTTATTAAAAATTAAAAATATCTATTTCAATATTCAGAAAATAAATTATTTAAAATATTGTCTTTAATTTTGTTTTCTATTAAAAAATATTATAATTAATTTTCTTTCTAATCAAATAATTATATAACAAATCACTTTAGATTACGTAATTGAATTTACATGAATTTATTACTTGCAACAATACACTTACAAAAGAGTCATCTAACTAATCATGTCATTATCAGGAACTTACATAATGTAATAATTTGTTTTGTTGATACTTATTCTTAATAACTTTAAAAGTAGTTTATATTCTTATATTTTTTTTAAGGATAATGATATTTTGACAATATTTTTTTGACAACATTTTAACAATATTTACGTATTATTATGTGATTGGTCCATGTTAGTGTTTATAATTATTATTATTGATTGTAGAATAATTTTGGACCAATCACAGAATGACATGTAGATGATATTAAAATGTTGTCAAAAAAATGTTGTCAAAGTATTATTCTTTTATTTTTAATTTTGAGTTGAATTTCTTTACTTCTCTTACTAATTGATGTGATAAATTGTAAGTGACTGACCATTTTGTGAAAGATCACTCATTCATACTCTATATGAGGTTCCATCATATAAGAATTGTTGATAACAAGTTAGTGAGTTAATGTATTCACTAAATTGGAGAAAAATAAGAATTGTATATAATATGTGTTTTCAAATGTTGTGGAGAAGTATTTTTTTCTAAGTATCTTCTAAATTTTTACAAAAGAGAAATACAATTTTTAAGACTTTCTATTTCACACACACAAAAACAAATTACATAATTCAATTTAGGCCCTAATTTTTTTTTTCACAAGTTTTTGGATTGACCCTTTAGCCTATATCAAGGCCTAGATATCCAAGTAACAGTAATGAAGACTGATAAGTGCAAACAATATTTTCAGTATAAAAAATAATTATATTTGATTTACTATTGTGAATAGCTTACAATAATAAACATTGTCATAGTCAGTAAGATGAAAAAAATGATAAATTATATTAATGTTAAAAAAAGACTAATTTAACAATTTTTCATATTAATTATTGGAATCAACACAAATATGTTTAACATGTTAAAATTATTAATCAATTTTAGTGTGACACTTTTATAAATGTTACTTCTTTAAAAAAACATATATTAGTTTTTATTTTTTATTTGTATAAATATGTTATTTTTTTTATTTAGTTCTCATATATATATTTAATTTACTTCCAAAAACATAACTTTTTATTTTTGTCCACACAAAATTATTATTTTTTTATTATTTTAAACCCTATAAATATAATCTTTTCATTAAAAGTATATATTAATTTATTTAAAAAGTAACTAAATTAGAAATATTAAAAATAGCATGGTAAATTAAACAAATAATTATGATAATTAAAGAAAAGAGGTATTAAACCTTTATTTTTAATGACAATAATTTACAGTGTTACTCTCCATGTAGAAAGAAATGTATGATGGATGAGGTGATGCAATAAAGATTAATCCTTGTAGTACTATAAATGCGCCTCATATCTTTATATAAAGAAAGAACTAAAGAGTGCTTCATATCTGAAAAGGCTAAATCTAGGTAAGAAAAAAGACAAAAATAGTTTTTGCCTAAAATTGCAAAAGAAAACTCAGAGAAACAGAACGTCATATTTTTCTTTTATTGTTTTCATTTTAACCAAAAATCCTATTAAAGTCTCATACTTTTATCATGGTTTTTCTATTTATTATTAAAGAATAATAATGTAATTTCATAAACTTTTTTCACCTGATAAATGTTGTAACATTTTGTTTTTCCTTTCTAATGAACACCTCTGAATTTTCTTTTAAGACCAAAAACACATTCTGTGAAATCAATGCTTGCCAAATAGATAAGATCACCATAAACATCAAAGTAACTTCTTTCACATATTAAAATAAGTTCTTTTATTCTATCAATAAATATATTTGTTTTTAAATAAAATAATATTTTTATTAAAAAAACTAAAAACCAAAAGAAAACTGATTTTTTCTTTAAAGATTAAAACTGTAGCAACCGTTAAAAGAAAAGAAAAATACTATGCACAATCATTATTTATTTTTTTCTTACAATCATACCATTAATACATAGTATAGTATGATAAATCACCTTCCATTTGATCAAATTCTCATTTTAGACAAGAAAAAATAACTTTATATAAAATGACTGAAATTGAACACCGAATACGTATTCCTATAATTATAAGCGTACAGTTTTATTTTATATTTTATAATTTATAGTTTATAGAGTACTCATATACATTTTGACACAATATTTTCAGTGGAAATAAAAGTGTGAAAATAATATTTGATAAATAAATAAGAAAAAAAAAAGGTGATTATGGGTATGGTTGGAAAAAGAGGAAAGAGGGTGAAAGGGCAAAGAGTGGTCCCGAAAGAGAAGAGAGGCTAAAAAATTGATGGAACCCCTAAGCTCACGTGTAGGGTTCAATGCACTTACGGACCGTAATAATGTAAAAAATCATCATTAGCAGTGCAGGGATTGGTATTATGCGAAATCATTGTAAATGACCTCAGAAAAAGAAGTAATGGAAGCTTTGAAATATTCATCAAATCATACCATTTGGGCTTTCTATCTTTCTTTCTTCCACACACGCTCACTCACCCATCATCAGCACACATATAACAAATTTCAAACCCTTTCACGTGTCTTCTTCTCTCTCACTGCCTCATGCAATCATCTCTTTTCTATTTTCTTTTTTTTTTTCTAACAATAATAAAGATGCCTCGTTACCACGCTGCATAATTGTAATTATAGACATCATGGGTATTCATGACTGCCAGTTATTTCTCTGCCCATGCAAATGTTATAAATTAAAATAAAAATTAAAATTTTTTACCCTCATTTATGAAAAAACTAACCACCCTTAAATCATGAATGAATAAACTATTAAATTGGGACTTTGCCATCATTGTTTCATTCTGAGCGGATTTACAACACCCTTTTTATTAGATTCACACAACCCGCATTTAATCCAATTTACTGTCTCTGTTTTGTGCTTATGTCTTGCATCTTTGGATTCACCCTTTTGCTTCTTTCACTGCCATCATCATTATTATTTTTATTTTTATTATACCAAGTTGAATGCAATATTGACCGAGAGCACATGTTTGTGTAGTGAAGGTGTTTGAAGAAATGATGGGGTAGGAACTCATGAGGCTACTACTTTTGTTGAGCAGAGGAAGCTCTTAGCCGCAGCTATATCGCCGTTACAAAACGCAAAAGATATAGATCGGTACTGATTTCATTTGCAGAAAAGCCACACACTAAATCAATTATGTTTCACCAATCACTACTGCTACTAATTACAAACCAATTTTCAAACCAATTTTCGCCAAACTAAACTAATCACAGAAAGTAGCTAGCTAGACACTACTGTGCTCAACCAAACAAACACACACCAACATGATCTATGTTGGAAAAATCATGATGATGCTTCTGTTCATAAATTTGCTATTCTTATGAGAACAATATCAAAAATTAAAAACTGAAACTTTTTCATCACATCAAGTTTAGATGGGTTTAGTAATCTAAAGGAAAGCCTATATGAAAGGTGTATATTAAGATATTTCCATCTAATTTATCAAAAGTATTCTTCTATCAACAACAGCAGGATTAAATTTATGTTTGTAAAATATGACAATAGTCTTATGAATCATAATTTATAAATAATCTCAACCAAAAGTTACATAAAAAAAACCGAACTACTAAAATTAATGATCAATGCATTATGTAACTTCTTATTATTATATATTAAAAATAATGAGTAATATATTACATATTAATGATGCTTCTTTTATAAATCACAAACTAACTTCAAATTGAATGAGGATATAGTGTATTTTTAAAATACTTTCTTAAGAAAAATAACAAACTTTGAATTGTGAATTATATATATATAATCAAGTTCTGAATAATAAAAATATAAATATTTTAAGTAATTATATGAATAATTTTTTTTTCATTCTTAAATAAGAAAGTCATTTAATAAATATAATAGAAAAATAGTTTTTAATTTAAAATTAACATGTTTTCATGAACTTAATTTCCGTTACATGTATATAAAATTGATTATCTAATTTCAATGTGTAATTTACTTTTTTTTTTCATTACATTATGAAAAAAAAAACTTAGTAATAGAACTCTATCCTTTCATTCTAGTTTTTTTTTTTTAAATAACCATTTGATTGTAGATAATTCAAATAATATATAAGAGTATATATTTCATAGAAGACACCAATAAATATTAAATAATTAAAAACATGCTAAATTTATTTGACTTTATAGAAAGTGAAAATAGTGAGAAACAGAATAATTGAAAGCACATCCTGTGTGAACTAAATGCTATGGATTTTGTTGTACGAAATAAATAAGAGTACAAATGATAGTGCAATAACTCATTTACATCCAACTATGTAATCATAATTTTAATCTTGGTCATCTTCTCCTTCAATATTAGGTTATTTAATAAATTACTTTAGTTCATAAATTGGCTTATAATTAATAAATTAATATTTATATGATAACCTATTTATTAATAATAAAATTTTACTTAGTTAATAACTATGAAATAATACAAACTAATATAATTATATAAGTTTTATTATACATAATTTGTGTTTTAAATAAAAATATTATTATATAATTATGATTTAAAATTTTTAAATTAATCATGTTAGTAATTTTATTTACCTTTTAAAAGTTATATATATTTTAATGACTTGAACAAGTAATTTAAATATATTATTTAAATGATAATGAGAATTAATTAAATTTTATTTTAGGGATTTAATTTTTTTAATACTGAAGTATTGTTTCATTGATTTTTTTTATAATTTTTATCACATATTTTTTTTTACAGAAAACAATTTAATAAAATTTTATTTTAATTTTTATATTAAATTAATTTTAAAATATATTGCACAAATTAAAAAAAAGCATATAGTAAACATAGTACAACAATTAGTTGTGCAGATTGAAATAATAATACATAGAGATAAATTAAAATTAAAAAAATTAAAAATATAAAAATAAAATTAAGTAAATTATAAGTTATAATTTCAAAGTTGGAGGTTAGAATGTTCATAGTTTATAAGCCAAAAAGCCTCATACTAAATTATTTTAAAAAATTTATAAAAGACTTTTATATTAATTAAACTAGATTAAGTCAGTAGTATATTGATAGATTTATTAAACAAATTATGTACTAAATTCTATTCTTAAAATTTATTATAAATAAAATAAGAAAAACTGTTAAATTAAATTTTTATTTTATTTGTGTAGCTTTAACAGGAAATACGTTGAACTTGTAACAAAGTGCATCATCATCCTTTAACATATAAATAAATAAAGTAACTTATTTTTATATTTTCACATATATATTTATTTAATATTTTTTAAAATTATGAGGAACTGAGTGATATAATTTAATATAATTCAATATAAAGTTTATTTTATCATTACAATAATAACTTAATATATTTTAGAAATATTAGTATGTTTTATTTTGAATTAAATATTTTTTTAATCACAAATTTCAAAATATTAATTTAAATATTATAGAATAAACAAATTTTGATTTTAGATGTAAATGTTTTTTCAATGTCCATCCCTACAAAATCTAAAATTATTACTTCTTTTGATTCCAGTAGTTTAGTGTAAAATATATAAATACAAATTCTTTTAGAAATCTAGAATTTCATTTGGATATATTAGAAGGTGAGTTTAAGCCTAACTCAACCCCACAAAATCGGCTTGTAGGGTGAGATTTGTACCTCACTTATATATTATGAATTGACCTTATCTCTTGTCGATATGGACTTCCAACACACATCCTTCACGTCGAGGTATAGACATCTCGTGAGTAATAGTAGAAATTGGGTAGTCCGATAACAGTCCGATTGTGAGTGGAATAGAAGAATAGAATGCTCACTTAGAACTCGCTAGGATAGGCTCTAAGCATGGCTCTAATACCATATTAGAAAGTGAGTTTAAGCCTAGAGATAAGGTCAATTCATAATATATAAATAAGGTATAAACCTCACCCTACAAGTCGGTTTTGTGGGATTGAGTTAGGCTTAAACCCACTTTCTAATAGGAGGTATCAAATTTGTCATCATACATACATGATTAAACCGATAAATCATGAGTGTCATTGATTATAGAAATAAAATAAAATGTATATTTAGAGAAATGGAAAACAAGAATTTTTTATATAAGGTAGGATATAAATTAAAAATATATTTAAACTCTAAACAAAATTTATGTTTCTAATATTTTTCTTAACAAATATGGTTATTATATAAGGTAGAGACATACTTTTAGCATTCAGAAAATATACTCCATGTTTACAATTGAATATTAAAATATCCTTTTCACCTATTAATTTATTTTCACGTTTATATGCTCATATAGAATTAGATAACAAAATTTAAACAATTTCACAAAATCCAAAATAACTTCTTATAGTAATTTTCATTTAACCAAAACTAAAATAATTGTTAACTTATTTCCTAGTTATATATTTATAAAAATAGTTTAGTTTGTTTCTTTTTTTTCTTGGTTTAAATATATTTTAAAATTTTATAAAATGATTAAAATTTATATATATTGGACAAACTACTTAATGTCATTTGGATAGTCACCTTTCATCAAATACATAAAAATTTAAAAAGCTAAAATCCACTTCTGGATTTTATAATCTTACAAAAATATGCAATTTTTATTTCTAAAAAAAATCAACTTTATAATAATACTTCATTTTTTTCAAACTTAAAATATTTTCATGTCACCTTAATATATACTTTAATTGGTAATAAATATTTTAAAGTGACCAAACTATAAAAAAATAAAAAACATATTTTACCAAAAGTTGATAATTAAAATAGTAACTAAAATTAGTAATTTTAAATGTTTTAGAAATAATAGATAACTACTTCCTCATAATTGTAAATTAAATTTACTTTTGTTTTTTCAAAAGTTAAAATCATCACCATCATTATTATTATTAGGGTTAAATATGTTTTTCGTCCCTTAAGTATCACACGATTTTGGTTTTAGTCCCTACTCGAAACTTTGATGGTTTTTAGTCCTCGTAGTTTTGAAACTTTTACTATTAGTCCTTAAAATTGGATGACGTTAACTTTTGTTTGACGTGGCTAATAGTCAGCCCACGTGTCATGCCACCTGACTACTTTTAATTGACGTGGCAGTAATGGTCTGGTGGTCGGTCGGCCTGGTGGGTGGTCGGCCACTCGGTCTGGTGGTCGGCATGGTGGTCTTTGCTCATAACCGTTTGACCTTTTCTCAACACCGTTTGGTCTTTCATGTATTACACTCCACCGATCACCATAACTGTTTGGTCTGTGCCCAATACCGTTCTGTCTTTCATATATTGCACTCCACCCGTCACCATAACCGTTCGGTATTTGCGGAACACCGTTCGGTCTTTGCCCATAACCGTTCGGTCTTTTATATAGTCCACTCCACACGTCACCATAACCGTTCGGTCTTTGCCCAATACCCACCAGGCCGACCGACCACCAGAAATTGTAACCAACCACCCACCAGGCCGACCGACCACCACACCTTTACTGACACGTAATTAAAAGTAGTTAGGGAAGGTGACATCACACGTGGGCTGACCGTTAGCCGCATCTACTAAAAGTTAACGCCGTCCAATTTTAAGGACTAATAGTAAGAATTTCAAAACTATGAGGACTAAAAACCATCAAGTTTCGAGTAGGGACTAAAACCAAAATCGTGTGATACTTAAGGGACGAAAAACATATTTAACCCTTATTATTATTATTATAATAATTATAATAATAATAAAACAAGTGTTATTCTTTTATAATAATAAATCACAATTTTATTATAAGTAATTTTTATTTAGTTTTTAATAAATTTTTATTATAAATAATTATTTAGTTAAAAAATAAATAAATTTATAAAATAATTAGATATTAATAATAATTAAATTTCAAAAATCATTTAGAAAATAAAATTAATAAGATCATTATTTTAATTTAAAATTTTGTTAAAAGGTAAAATTAATATATATATAAAAATTAATTAAGCAAACTTATTATCTATGATAGGTTAGAGTTTTAAATTAATGTATAAAAGATTGACTGGAATCATCAACAAATTTCATCATTAATATTTTTATGGGTGAAATATAAGAAAATAAATAAATGAATGTTTATAGTTAAATATTAATTTTTATATAAAATAATTTATGAATTTTTTACTTTTTTTTAATTTATGTACAAGATAATTTTAGTTTAAAATTTTTTATTTTATTTACTTTACTAAAAGTAGGTAAATATTTTGAAGGGGAGAAAAACCTAACTGAAACCTTGCAGATTAATTTTTTACAAGGGTTTTGGTCTGATTTAAATTCAGGTATATTTAATTAATTGAAAAATCTCTACAAGTTAATTTCAATCAATGATTTGGTGTTGACTCTTGTATGTACTATATGAGAAATTAGTTTCTACTTTCAAAGCAATGAACATTCATATAATATCTTATCTACATGTTATTGGTTAAAATTATACTTTTATTAATTTGAATAATAAGATAATCTTCTTTCTATGTTTCTTTAATTTTATTTTTATATCAACAATATAGTCTTTTTCTACCACTTTAAAATATCACTTTTTTTAAGAACATATAATATTTAGTATTTTTTTAAAAATAAAAATGTATGTTTGATAAATTAATTTTCACAAAAAAAATATTTTAGATAAATTATTAAATTAATTAAATTTGTCTATTTAAAAATATTTTAGGGAAAAAATGAATATTTTCCAAATTTTGATATACCAACATATCTATGAATACCTTTTTAAGACACTACACACATTCACGTTTGAATTTAAAAGATATAAAAAGATGCTAATAAAAACATAAATTTGAACTTAGATGAAAATTTTAAAAAAGAAAGAAAGTAGAGAAGTGTGTTAAGGATGAAAGAGTAATTTGAGAGATGGAGGCCAGAATTAGATAACAGAGATTGATGCAAGCAAAGTCCGAAAGAGGGATTGAAAGGGGGAAGTTGAAGGGGGCCACACCCATCAACTGTTTGACAACTTCACTCACAGAAGAAAAATAGACGCATCCAAAATACCACCATCTGTCAACCATGATGCTTCACGTTTCTACCACTCATAACCCACGAGGCCCAAACTCTCATCAAACTCCTTATTTTTCCCCTAACAATTATTATTATCTCAACCTCATCTCCTTCTTTTAGCAACAAAACCAGTGCTTTACTTAACACACTACCATACACATTTCCTCATAATTATTAGGATTATTATCATTATATATAATAACGTAAAACAAAACACCATCAATGCTTCTAATTAGCTAAGATAAACCACCCACAGGGTAATAATAAATGTGAATGGAATCTGTTTAAGAGTAACAGTTGATTCTCAAACAGAGCCTGTGCCACTAAAACAACCCTGCTTTAGTATAATGACAATGCTTAACACCCCTCCATCATTTTCTTTTTTCCCCTTTTCTGGAACCTTTTTAATGATTTCACATTTAGTTTGTTGAAAAGTTAAAGCTCTCTCTCAACCATATAAAAACAAAGAAAGCAAATTAACACATGAGCTAAGGCAGCTGGTTTTGGTTTTGGGCATCTCACGCATATCATTTCTTATCATATCTTATGATACACCTACATAAATGAACAAAATTTCGTATCATCACTCAAATGTAAAACTAGGGATATTCATAATTAATATGGGAAACGATGATGGTGAAGAATTAAACACACATACAAGTAGCTACTAGTAGCTAAGTAGTGCCGTGCCGTGTAGTGGATACAACTCCATAAAACAAGTGGCAGTCTCTTCCTTTCTTTCTCTCTCTCACTGAGGTCTTCACAAAAATCTCCATTTTCAACAAAAGAAGGAATAACATTACAGCAAGAAGAATGATTACTGCCAACACTTCCCAACACATGAAAATTACACAAACGAAAGTATAAATTATGGAGGCCTAAAAATAGAAGAACCAGAGCATAAATAAAACAAGAGTAATTGATGATAGGGGTGAGGGGGTAAGGAAGGGTGCTGATGGTGGTTTTGGACCCAATCCAAACCATCATTGCATATCTTGGGACGGCCTAGCCCATCATCATTTTCCAAACCCTAAACTGAAAGCCCCCATTATTGTTCCTCTCCTCTTCTCTCCCATTATAACCATTTTTATTCCCACTGTACTCTCCCATACACATTTTTCCTTCTTCTCTTCTGTCTTAAACCAGATTAGTTTCTTACCAAATTACTTTGTTTTATTTCTGTTGAATTGGACATAAAGTTAAAGAATGATAAGATACTTGTATGTAATCTAGATTAAATATATATGTACCAATCATGTGAAAGTATAGTTGGTGGCAAATGTGAATCCTAACCAACATTTGAGTGATGAAAGAAGAAAGAACGTACCCTTAAAAAAATAGAAAAGCAAAATGAAAGGTAGAGCATCATGATTGGCATGACGCCATAAGCATCATCATAGAAGCGAAACATAAAATCTTTTAGGCTACTAACCGGCCGCCTTCCATGCTTACACATGCATGATTGTTGTGTCAGAAAGAAGAGGGGCACGTCCCCCCACCCTCTCTCTCTCTCTTTTTTTTTTTTAATTTATTTTATTTATGTTTTTATTTTCATGTCTGTCTGTGACTCTCTGCTCTTCCTCTCTCTTCTGTGTTTTTTCCTCTATAAATTAACACCCTTTGTTCCCTTTGTCCCTCACTTCCTCATCCCTAAACTCACCCTTTTCACACTGCTACTCCTTCCACAATCCAGACTCTGCTTCCTCCACCACCCAAACCACCCTCCTTCAAAAGGTGATCTTTTTCGAAAAGTTCAGGAGGGAAAGACAAAGGGGACCCCACCTCTTTCTCTTTCTCTCTCTCTCTCTCTCTTTCTCACTCACATTATCCATCTTCTTGTTCTTGTGCTGTTTTGTTTTCCTCATTACTTTCACAAACAAATGTAGACATGGTATTTTAGGCTGTTGCAAAGTTAGTGTTTTTTGGTTTAGATGTCTGAGTCCAAATCACCTGTACTCTTCGCTTGCTTCTTCTAACTTAAGAAGCCTTTCACATAGTTTGAGGTATCTTAGTTTCACTCCACCTTGTTTTGTGGAGGGAATGTTTTTGGCCTATCAAACCTTTTTCTCTGTAGATTCTGTTTTCTTTATTTTATTTTATCTATTTTTTATATAAGTTTTTAAAAGAATAAAAGAAAGAAAAACACTCTCGATGGTTTCTTTGTCTTTCTCTAGCCATAGCCTTCCATTAAGTTATTTATTTATTTATTTCCATTTTACTTTTGGCAACTTTTGGCACTACTGAGGATATTAAAAACCTTTTGGAATGCCTCTTATGTGTGCTTGGAACACCAAGAACTGTGTTTTTGCATAGACATACCAACACACAGAAGATCTTGGTGTACGAAGCTTGTCCCTTTTACGTAGGTAGGACCTTTATCCTTTTCTTCCCTCTTGGGATAGCCGAAAGAAGCCATCTTCTTTTCTTCTGCTTTCAAGTCAGTGCCTCTCCCCCCCTGCATCATCCATCTTCTTTAGTTTTTTCAGACAACCCCATATGCTCTATTTATTTGACAAGGTGGTCCAAAAGACTCAATTCTTCTGGCCTCCACCCCCCCTATGCTTTTCCCTGTTCATATTGCCTTCTTCTCTTAACTGTCATAATTATATCTACCAAAGCAATTCATAAAGCAACACATTCACTAGCAAGCTTGCATATTCTTCTATCTTTCTTTCTTTTTTTCTCCATTCTGTTATTATTAAGGTCGTTCTGTTCCTTCCTCCTTTCTTTACTTTATATTTTTTCCTTCTTCTCTATCAAATATAATATATCTGTGAATCTACCCCTTTGGATTCTTTGCTCCATATCATACTCTCTGGATCAAACATAACAATCGTTTTCTGGTTTCAGGTTCAGTGCAGGAAAGTTTGGAGATTTTATCGGCAGTGATGGAGAGGTTGAACTCAAAGCTGTACCTGCAGAACTGTTACATAATGAAAGAGAACGAGAGACTAAGGAAGAAGGCACAGCTTCTTAATCAAGAGAACCAGGCACTGTTGTCTGAGCTCAAACAGAAACTCTCCAAGGGAAATCAGAAAGCTAATGCTCCAAACAACATTCTTGACCTGAGTCTGAACTCAAGTGGCAGTCAAAATCCTTCTAGTTCCTCCAACTAATGTACTTAGCCATGAGAAGCATTGTGACCCCTCTAGTGACAGTAATTGTTTTTCTTTTTTCTTCTAATCTTTTTGTGTAAAACCAATGTGAGCAGTGTAGTTGTAGTTTCTGTTCCATAGGACAATACTAGCAATCCTCTACCAGGGCACTGTTACTTCCATTTCCATGTTTAATCAACTTTTCTCTTTTGGGGGGTTAGATATGAATTTCTGAACTACAAGGTCTTAAGACGGTGTATCAGCTCTATCTGCTAGAATGGAATATAAAGTTATTATATGCTTAGCTCTGATCGTCCCTGCCTCTGATTTTCTATGTTGTGAAATAATACATATACTAACATAATCAGTTAACACCGTGAATTGTAGTTGATTTTTAAAAGATTTATATGGAAAATAGTACTTATTATATGAACCTCTCCCATGAAGCAAAGTGATAGCAGGGATGAATGGTGTCGTGTTGCATGCTTTGTTTTATTCTTTTTAGCTTTGCTTGGCAAACAAATAATTTTTGGTCGTGTATTAGTTCGATATCAAGGTATTAGATAAATAAATAAATTTTATGGGATAAAGAAAACGTGGGTGGTCTGTCTGTCAGTCCACATTCAAAGTGAAAAGAAATGTTACATTTTTTTATGAAAATTAGAAAATGAAAATGAAGGGTGACAGAGATGGCTTATCGTTCAGATTCTTTTTGTAAGAGATCTTATCAGAAAAGAAGTCATGAAAAGATTCAGGAATGAAAGTCAAAGAGGATTGATTAGAATGTGTGAGGAAGAATCAAACTAACCCAGAAAATATCAGAGTACAGGACATGACATTGTCAATGCCTCCTATGGTTGACTGTAATATTGATGCAGATCGTGTTATTATGATTAGTTGGTCAAATAAGTAAGAATTATGTATACCTACCAAATATTAGCATTAAGAGTATTTTCATCCCATTCACAAAAATAAAGCTCTCTTCTCTCTATTTATCACCCTGTAAGTACATTCTATCACCTTTTTTTTTATTCTTTTTCTTTTTGGAACATCAAACAAATTTTATATTCAATCTATTAATATTGAACATATTATTAATTAAGCCTTAGAAATAGCGGGGATTTTATTTTTGGTAGTGGGTAAAAAAAAATTATTTTACAGTAAAAAGTAAATCCACTTCAAATGTAATACATAACTTTTTAAATTTATATTACTTAAATTTTACTTTAAAGAATTTATCTTAAATTAAAATCTATATTTTCTTTTAAGTCGAATCAATTAATTGAATTTGAATTTAATATATTAAATAATTTTTGGATTTTGAAAATTTAAAATTAAAGTAATTCTAGGTTAGTTCAAATTATGAAATTGTCACATAAGATCAGTTAAAATTGAATTGGTTTGAACTTGATTCATCGGTCAACTAAGTTGTAATTTGGTTAAAAAAAAGCTTTTGAAATCACAATGTTTCGATTTTAAGAAAAACAGTTTTTTTAAAACATGATGACATTTTTTACATTTTTGCACAACTACAAGCTTTGTTAACCAAAACTTATACTGGTATTTATAAGTTTTGGTTGATTAAACAACCAACACTTCTGACATTTTTATAATTATTTACACAATTATAAGCCTTGGTTTTTGTTAATAATTTTTGTAAATAATTACAGAAATGTCATTGGTGGTATTTTTGAAAATATTTATATAATTATATAATTTAGTTTTTTTAAAAAATCAATGCATATTATTCTGTTAGGATTAAAATTACATTCCCACAAAAGTTCTTTCATTTGAATCGTTGTATCAGTTTTTCACTACAAGAGCCACTTTGTTCACTTACTTCGTCTAAATATGTTTCGGTTAAAGAACCACAACATAATCTCCAAAATAACTGGTGCAGAAAGCCCTTATCTACATTAGTGTTGAGTCAGATCGAGGACAAGACAAGTGTGATTGGACCACATCAAAGTTCATCTAGGCTTAGATCAGACTTATGTTAGGTTAGATGAAGTGAAACCCATGTTAGGTTGAACCTAATACAAGTTGAGTTAAGCCTAATACTTATTAAATTAGACATAAGTGGGGTAAGTCAGATTGGGCCAAGGTAGGTCAAGTCAAGTTGGTCCCATGTTGGCCCATGATGGTTTAGGTTGAGCCCATCTAAGACTAAGTTAGGTGAATCCCACATTGGGTCAAGTAGGATTGGATCAGGCTAATCCTTGGCTAGGCCAAATCAAATCTAGCCTACATCAGACCGAGTTAGAATGAATTCATATCAGGTCGAGTTAGGATGACTAGGAAGGGTTAAGCAAAGTTAATTCAAGCTCATGTTGGATTCAGATAGGTAAGACTCATGATGTTTTTGATCAATGTCAAGTCAAGTTGATCAATCCCACATTTATTTATTTATTTAGGATGTGTTTAGGTTAGATAAGGTTGAGCTAAGTCTATGTTTGATTGAGTTTGGTCAAGCCCAAGTTAGGTAGAGTGAAGCTTAGGTTAAGCAAAGTTAGGTTTAGGTAAGCTCGATCTAGGTCAAGCCTAACGTAGGCTAAGTCAGGTTTGATCCAAGTTAGGGTTATGTTAGGTTGAGTCCAAGTAAAAAATTATGCAATAAAATACACTAACTATAAGTTGAGAAATTAATAACATAACTATTGGGACTTTTACTATTATATTTGGACTTATAACTCATCTTACTTGAGTTTAAACACAAATTTTATTTAATGTTGTAACAAATTTTAAGCATAATCTTAGTGGTTTATTTTTTATTGATACTTTTCAAATAATACTTTATTGAATGAACACTTTCACAAGTAACGTTCAGTTTTGGATGAGTATTAATAAATTCTCTATCTCTCATTTTCAAGTATTTCTATGACACTTACTTTTTTAAGTCTTTATTCATTTTTGTGTTTTAAATATGATGAACACATTAGGATAATTTCCTATCTTTGATATGTTAGCATAAAGCTAAAGAGTAGAAATTTTGATGATGTCTCAAAGTCAAGTCTCAAGTGCTCTTATTACAGGAAGATCTTCATGAAGACTTGTTTTTATATTAAAGCTTTTATAATTTAATAGATTTATGTATAAAATGTGGTTTATATTTGATTCTATGTATTGTTTGTCTTAGGTTGCGTTAAAATTTATTTTAAATAAGAAAACCTCATTTTATACTCAAGATAATTGATTATCCATTTATAATAATCGATTATCATTAATCAATTATGACTTGCCATAATTGATTATAATGAGCAATTATGAGAATTTTTAAGCAAGTTTTTTTACCGTTGTGCATTTATTAAATTCATAATTAATTATCATAATTGGATAATTGATTATAATACGTTAATTAGTTGACAACGAATTTTTGGAGGTATCCTTGAGTGAGATATCTATAAATTAGATTGGGACTCTCATTCTAATATACGAAATACAAATATGAAATAAGTGTATTTCAGAAAAATCTTATCTACAGTGTGCGGTGATAAGTGTTCTAGGGTTTGTTGAACCCTTGTGCTGTGGCTTTGAGAACTTTCCGTGTTGGCATAGAGCGAGAACTTTCACAGGGAGTGTGATTGAGTGTTGTTGCTGTTGCTGAGTTAAAAGCCTATCATCCTTCGTGAAGCATTCGGAGGAGGTGTTCATCCTTTGTGAAGATTTAGAGGAGGTGTTCATCCCTTGTGGGTTATAGGGGAAGTGACTTTCATCTCTTGGGGGTAACAAGAGAGGTGGTTTCTAAACTTTTACAAAGTGTTTCTTTGTGATTGTCATTTGTAATTGTTTTGTCAGTAGTGAATTGTTCATCTTGTTTTAAGATAAGCGACTGGATGTAGGATTGGTAAGATCCGAACCAGGATAAAATCATTTGTGCAAATTTCTCTCAACCTTACCCTCTTTATTTGTCTTTATTATTTGCTTGGTAAGTTTAATTGAGTAGAAATCAAAAGGCACATGTTCGTATTAAAAACCCTCTTGGTTTGTTATTCCATGCTAACCATTCCGCTGCAACCGCTCTGACAAGATAGAGTTTTTATATAAAAATAGTTTTCATTCTAACACAATTATGACACCATTTGAGGCTTTATATGATTGAAGATGCAAAACTTCTCTATGTTCATATGAGGTTGGTGAATCTAGTATTTATGGGCCACATACAGTCCAAGAAACTAAAAAGAAATTCAAATGATTAGGGATAAAATGAAAATAGCTCGGGAAGAAAAAAGAGTTATGCATATAAAAGAAGGAGACATTTAGAGTTCAAGGAATGTGATAATGTTTTCCTAAAATATTTTGCAGTTACTCATATTGAATAAGAACTTAAAAGATTAGTTGGTCCATCACATGTTATTGAACTAGGTATCCTCTAATTAAAATCGAACCTTGCTCATGAATCATAATTTGTTCAAACTATTGATCATTGTGAATAGAACTGTCAAAATGGGTCACCCGGCCCGACCCGACCCGGCCCACCATGGGTTGGTCACTTAGTGAGCCAACCCAATCCGGCTCATTTATTAGCGAGCCAGAAAAATTCGAACCCGGCTCGACCCACCACGGGTTGGTGGGTAAACAGGTTGGCTCACTTAATTACAATTTTTTTTAAATAAAAAAATTACAAACTTTCTATAATACAAATCTAAACAAATTTCACTCCCAAATTTCACTTCCAACATGGGTGATTAATTAATTTTGAAAATAAGAAACTTAAATAATTTTTTCAAGCAAAAACAAAATAATAAATATTTTTAATAAAATTAAAATTAATTTTTAATAAAATAAAATTAGGTAGGTGGGTTGGTGGGCCAACCCAGCGCACCACGGGTTCAACCCGCATAAGTCGAGTTTAAACGAGCCGGTTTGAAATCTGACCCGCATAAAAAAAATACAATTTTTTCTAACCCAACCCGACTCAAACCCGTGGTGGACCGGATTGGCTCGTGGGTTGTGACCCATTTTGACAACTCTAATTGTGAAGATAATTTGGGAGGACACTCCTCAAAAGAAACTACTTAAGAGAAGGAAGAAGATATGAAGTCTCACTGTCATATTGCTTTGAGTGGCATAAGTGTGTCTTACCAATTTTTTAGGACAAAAACTTCAAAAGAGAAGTTTTGTAACATCCAAAATTATTGTTAAGGGCATTAGGTAGGAAAGTAACTCAACCTCTTTTAAATATACTTTTAGAATGCCTTTATTGGAGGAAAATCTCATAGCCAATTTCACTTAATAAAAAATTAAGAAAAATAATTTGGAAGTTTTTTTTTGCTAATTTCACTAAATTGTTTGCAAACGTCTAACCCTTCTCAACTTGCTTAGTCCTTTTAAGCTCTACACCTAAAAAATCAAGTTTTTTTTCTTTGGAGTTAATCCATTCAATGCTTTGAAATACGATAAATGTCCATGACTCTTTAAATCCTTAATTTCTCACATTGATTTCTAAAGTGAATTTGCTTAATGGTTTGATATTTACTTAACAAAACTAAGAATGGGACAAGGTAATTTTTAACAATCCATTCGTCGATTTTGGAACTATTAAGTAGATTAACCTCTATAGGTTAGGTATAAATAATCCTAAGTTTATGTTTTTTTGGTTTGGCACAAAATGGAGTTGAGAAATGAGAGAAAAAATGTTTCCTTACCACCCAAAGGAAGAGGATACCACGACATAAAGATTACAAGATTCTTCCTTTTTTCCTATTCCCTTACCTCTTTATCACTTTTTCTTCCTCTCCATTTCTACTAATCATAATTGTAGTGCTAGAAAACACTTCAATGACACTGATTAACGACAATTCTAGTGCTAACATAGTAAAAACAAATGCGGTAACATGATAATAAATAACAAACTTTATAACGACGAATTTCCAAATAATTGTTGTTATATATCTTGAAAACCTAAATAATGATAGCTTTTATTTTGCCCGTCGTTGAAAATTTGAAAAATATTTACGGTTTACCTTTTGACTGTCGTTTAAGTTGTTGGACCCGAGAAATAACAACGGTTAAGTGATATAATCGTCGTTAATTATCTAACGAGGGATAAACAAGTTTCACCGTTTTACTTTCCCTCTCATGCTCTTTTATAGTTTCGTCTTCGCTCCGCTGCACCACCACCCTTTCTTCCCTCTCACTATTGTTGCACCACCACCCTTACTTACCTCTCGTTGCTTTGTACGTCATGAAGTCATTGACAATCATAGCTAATCATTCCTGCTTCTTTTCGAAGTACTAGACACCACTGTCACCAGTCCTCTTTGCGCATCGCAAGTCATCGCCACTGTTTTGAATCAACAAGGCACCACAAACCATCCCACATCATTGTGGTTCGTCTTTCACTCCTTCCTTAAGAATATTTATTTGCACGCTATTGTCCCTTCATTCACTTTCCATGCATTGCACCTTATTGGCCCCTCCGTTTCAACATTGTTGGCCGCCATAGTTGGCACTTATCCTTTCTCTTTGTTAATAGCCCTCTTCGTCTCCACTCCAAGTAAGTTATTTTTTATTTTGTTTTAAATTAGTTTCTATTATATATATATATATATATATATATATATATATATATATAACTATTTTTTAATATTTAGAGTTAAAGATATTTTTTATTGAATGTTTTGAATATTTTATTAGTTATTATTATTTTGAGTTAGAGATATTTATATTTAATTATGATATAAATTCTTAGAAATATATATCTTATTCAACGTGTTGGTATTGAGTCTGGGGTGTCTAACCCCCAACAATTATTATTTATATTTATTATTAGAAATATTTTTCGTTTCATTAGATTAATTTATCACGTATAAGTGATGATTATGAGAGAGGGATCGAGGAGTTCATAAAATTTGCTCAATGTCATGTAGGTAGTAGAAATCAAAGCAAGGATGGGGTGTCCTTGTGTAAATTTTTTGAATGGAAGATGATTGAATGTTGTTGAAATTATAAAACATCTTTCGTGTGGTGGATTTATGAAGAATTATACAACATGTATGTGGGCAGACATTTCAAGTGTGACTGAAGCACATGAATTTATTGATTGGACAATGGGCAATTGATTAAAGGACATGATCCATGATGTTGGAGTACAAACATTTGTTGAAGTAAAGTATGAAAATATTACTACTGATGTAAAGAACCTTTTATATCTTGGTTCAACTAACTTCTGAAGATTATCAACAATGTTAAGCTTGATGAATTTGAAGGCATTGAGTGGGTGAACTAATAAAATTTTCACAAAATTACTTCAGTTGTTGAAGGAAATTCTTCTTGAAATTAATACATGAACTTATCAAATGAATGAGGCAAATAAGATACTTTGTCAGATGGGTATGAAATATCAAAAGATTCATTCACCTCCTAATGATTGTATTTTGTATAGAAAAGAGTTTGCAAAGTTGAGTAGTTATCCCAAGTGTTGTTTGTCACATTATAAGGTCAAAAATTGTGATCAAGAGATTATTAATGAGATCACAAAGAACAAACCTCCTTCTAATGCAGTTTGAAATCTACTAATAATTTCAAGGTTTAAACACATGTTTATGAGTCCAACTGATGCTATGACATGTTGATGAGTGGAAATGTGATAAACTAATTCGTCATCCTACAGATTTTGTGGAATGGAAGATCATTGATAAAGAATTTCCTACATTAAAAAATGCGGTAATATGTTATGAATAACTCATTATTAACTTTGATATGTACTAATTTTAACTTCAACTTACTTTTTCCAAAATTTCAAAGAATAAAGTTGTTAAGATGTCGGCAAGTGTACCGAATCGTATCAAGTAATATAAAATGGTAAGACCAAATATCGTATCCCAAAGGACTCATGGCACTAAACAATTGTGTAATTGCTTAACTAATTAAGAATTAAGAAGAACAATTTTTAGGGTTTTGAATGCAAAATGCAATAAAAATAAACATGAATGCAATTTGATCAATTGAGGCTAAATACTAGAATGGATGGATGAAGTTGATAATATGAGATGAATATGTTGTTGGGGTTAGATTTCACTTAATCACTCTAATGCATAAACAAATTTTTCTTATTTATTAATGTCAATGTCACTATCTAAAGTACTTAAAACCCAATTTCTCGGCGAAGAAAGCATATCCTTAATTACTAGGTCACAATTCCTTGCATCCCTAACAATTAATTATGCATTGTGATTAGTAGATTAAGACAACCAAAGCTCATATCCCCATTCCTGACCAATACTGCTTCTGGGAATAATTCTCCAGAACCTGAATTGTAAGATACCTTCTGGTACTCATGCAAATCATACATCATGCTAATGAATGAGTTAAACAAAGCAAGCATTGAGTGAAGAAGAATTACTCTAACAATTAATGAAAGAAGCATATATAATTAATAAGAATCAATTTAAATATAAGAGAGTTTAGAGGTTACATCTTTCCCAATAACAAATGAGATTAGCTTTCCATCATCATGAAAAAACTAGGTGTACAATGGAATGGAATGAAGATAAAACCCTAGAAAGAGAAGAGGAGACCTGTCACATCCCCAAATATGCCCCCCAAGGGGTGAAAAGCTTGTTTCTATGCTCAAGCCATCAAAAGATACAATCCCTAGGATGTCCAAGTCCTTAAATAGAACATAAAAATAAAAGAAAACGGGTCCCAGCCCACGAAACTAGCGCTCAACGCCTCACTTAGGGTGCCCAGGCGAGGTACAGGTCCAAGCTGGCGCTCAGGCACCCTTCTAGGGCGCTCAGGCGCCCTGGAGTACAAAGCTAGCGCTCTAGCGCCCTCCTGGGGCGCCCAGGCGCCCTACACTACACAAACTGGCGCTCAGGCGCCCTGCGTGGCCTCTTGTGCTCCTTTTTTGATGTTTTAATTGTCCCTCTTCAATTCCAACTTCTTGATACTTTTTCTCTACTTTTAAATCATTCCAATAACCTAAAAAATCAAGAGAATTTATTGATAAACTCATCAAGTATACCCTCGACTCACTTATTCACAAAACTATGCTAAAAACATGAGTTCAAGCAAGCTTCTAAGTAACAAAGGGTTGATTTAATATCAAAATTGAATCACAGATAACGATATTTTCAACCGTTATCACAACCCCAAACTTGAAACTTTGCTTGTCCTCAAGCAAAATGTAACTTGATTTAAACAAAACAATCATACTACAATGGTCTAGCACACCAAAAAGCATTTTCTTTTTTAGACAAGTAAATCACTCATGAATGCTCATCATAGAAAGTTAGTCAAGATATAATGATGCTTTAGCCAATCAAGCTTCAACTGTGGTGCTCACATAATCAAGACATACACAACAAATGCAAACCTTATGAATAATCAATAACCAGGCAAGAATGTTACCCTATATGCATGGAACTATTCCTCACCAAAGATAGTGTTTCACTCAAGCACTCAAAAGTATTTCACTCAAACTCAAAGGTGTATAGTGAGGTGACACTCTTACACTTTACCATCACAATGTCACATGAATCAACTTTGCCTTTCATTTAACCACATATCAAACACACTCACAAACAAGTTATCATCACAAGGACTTTTCAAGTCTTGTAACATGGCCAGACTAAGAAGAAAATTGGTTTTTCTAGACAACAATATTCCTTGATTTAAGATAGTGCATAATTCATTTATTCACATTAACCATCAACTCTCTTTCTTCTTTTATGTGAGAAACCAAATCTTCAACTTATTCCCAACTTTCCTTTCATTGAGCTTAACCTTTCTTTTCTTTTGTTTCTTCTCTTTTCTTTTTGTTTTGCTCTTTCTTTTTGCCCAATGCAATTTCACAAAGTTCTTTCGGTTTCTCACCACCCCAAACTTGAACCATTCTCCATTACCACAAAAACATACTCTACTTAACTCAATGTAAGGATTTCAAAAAGGGATTTTTCACTTTCAACTTTAAGCTCAAGATTCAAAGGGTAAAGAGAAACATTGTTCTTTGTTGGGTTCACCTATTGGCATTGGCTCTAAGGGAGAAGAAAACATGGCCTTGATCATATGTAACAAGCAAGCAAGTGGTTCAATCATAGAAAATTAGGCAAAATCAATCATGCTTCCAAAGAAATAGCATTCAATCAATCAAAAATTCTGGAGTCTTACCTCTCACAGGTTAAATCAAGTTCCACAATTTGATAAACATTCTGCCTAGCATATGAATCACAATTGAAACCATGCATTTGTTTTTAACAAAACTATGAGCAACCATCATCTATGCTTAAAAGCCTCACCAATCATTAACTCAACATGCATCATAGAACAATAGAGCAAACACAAGAATATTACTCATAAAAAACAACACTTTATCACATCATACCAAACCATTGCAGCACAATTCATTAAACCAAGTACATAAGTAATAAAACAAAATAAACAAAATAAAAATAAAAATAAAACAAAAACATACAAATCCTGATCCAGCAACATCCATCAGTAAATGCTTTCATCTGAATCTTGCAACAGCCATCAGTAGATGCAAATCCTTCAATCAGCATCCATCAGTAGATGCTCTCAGTACATCCATCAGTAGATGTCTAGTCTTTCTGATCAGCATCCATCCATAAATGTTGATCTTTCTCATTTTCATCGGCATCCATTAGTAGATGCCTTCAGTAGCATCAATTAGTAGACACTTAATCACATAACATCCATTAGTAGATGTTGTCATTACTGCAAGACAAAATCAAATCCAACCCACACAAATAATCAAATAAAAAATCAGAAATTGGGTTGCCTCCCAATAAGCGTTTGTTTAACGTCACGAGCCTGACACCATTAAGCACAATCTGCATCTATGATGTTGATGTTCCTTTTGCTTTCATCACACCAACTCATCTGCAACATCTTCTTGTTCACCATCTTTATCCTCCTTGTATAAGGAGCCTCAATCTCAATAACTCCATTCTCTTTGATATCTTTAACCACTTCATGCACAAAGTCTTGGTAAACATGACACTTGAAGGCTGGCACTCAACGTCCTCAATGGGGCGCCCAAGCGGTGATGCGTGACATCCTGCACTGAGGGCCCTTAAAGGGGCAGTCAGGCGTCCTACGACCTTCTTCAACCTTCTTCTCTTGATGATCTTGCGCTCCTAGTACAAATTTTTGGATTTTATGTTGCAGACACTAAAGAACACTGCACTAGAACACCCAATTAGCACTAAAAGATAAAAAAGATCAAAAGATAAAAGGATAAAAAGAGAAAAAAAAGATAAAAAAATAAAAAAAGATAAAAAAATAAAAAAGATAAAAAGATAAAAAGATAAAAAGATAAAAAGATAAAAAGATAAAAAGATAAAAAGATAAAAAGATAAAAAGATAAAAAGATAAAAAGATAAAAAGATAAAAAGATAAAAAGATAAAAAGATAAAAAGATAAAAAGATAAAAAGATAAAAAGATAAAAAGATAAAAAGATAAAAAGATAAAAAGATAAAAAGATAAAAAGATAAAAAGATAAAAAGATAAAAAGATAAAAAGATAAAAAGATAAAAAGATAAAAAGATAAAAAGATAAAAAGATAAAAAGATAAAAAGATAAAAAGATAAAAAAGATAAAAAGATAAAAAAGATAAAATAATAAAAAGATAAAAAGATAAAAATTAAACATAAAGTTTAATCGGTTAAGAATCACACAAAAGTATAGTTTAAACCACGAGTCCCCGGCAACTGTGCCAAAAACTTGTTAAGATGTCGGCAAGTGTACCGAATCGTACCAAGTATTGTATCCCAAAGGACTCAGGACACTAAACAGTTGTGTAATTGCTTAACTAATTAAGACTTAAGAAGAAACTTTTTTTAGGGTTTTGAATGCAAAATGTAATAAAAATAAACATGAATGCAATTTGGTCAATTGAGGCTAAACACTAGAATGGATGGATCAAGTTGATAATATGAGATGAATATGTTGTTGGGGTTAGATTTCACCTAATCACTCTCATGCATAAACAAATTCTTCTTCTTCATTAATGTCAATGTCACTATCTAAAGTACTTAAAACCCGATTCCTCGGCGAAGAAAGCCTATCCTTAATTATTAGGTCACAAATCCTTGCATCCCTAACAATTAATTCTCCATTACGATTAGTAGCTTAAGACACTCAGAACTCATACCCCCAATCCTGAGCAATACTGCTTTTGGGAATAATTCTCCAAAACATGAATTGTAAGATACCTTCCGGTACTCATGCAAATCATACATCATGCTAATGAATGAGTTAAACAAAGCAAGCATTAAGTGAAGAAGAATTACCCTAACAATTAATGAAAGAAGCATATATAATTAATAAGAATCAATTCAAATACAAGAGAGTTTAGAGGTTACATCTTCGCCAATAACAAATGAGATTAGTTCTTCATCATCATGAAGAAACTAGGTGTTTAATGGAATGTAATGAAGATAAAACCCTAGAAAGAGAAGAGGAGAGTTGTCACATCCCCAAATCTGCCCCCCAAGGGGTGAAAAACGTGTTTCTATGCTCAAGCCATCAAAAGATACAATCTCTAGGACGTCCAAGTCCTTAAATAGAACATAAACATAACAGAAAACGGGTCCAAGCCCACGAAACTAGCGCTCAGGCGCCCTGCGTGGCCTCTTGTTCTCCTCTTTTGATGTTTTAATTGTCCCTCTTCAATTCCAACTTCTTGATACTTTTGCTCTTCTTTTAAATCATTCCAATAACCAAAAAAATCAAGGGAATTTAGTGATAAACTCATCAAGTATACTCTCTACTCACTTATTCACAAAACTATACTAAAAACATGAGTTCAAGCAAGCTTCTAAGTAACAAAGGGTTGATTTAATATCAAAATTGAATCACAGATAATGATATTTTCAACCGTTATCAAAAATCCATTGGATGAAAAAGCCTTAGCTTGTGTTCAACAAGCATGGACAAAGTATTTTCTTCTTAGATATAAGAACATAGATTAGTTGAGAGTTTTGTTAGAATAATTTTATATATATGTCTTTCTCAACTTTGTTTGGAAGAATAATTAGTATTTTTTAATATTTTGATATCTTTAAATTATTTGAATTGTCTCTTTACGTGTATTTTTGAATTGTCTGGATGTAATTTATGACATTTTTGACAGGCTTAGGTTAAAATCAAATTGTCAATGGTATTTTAAAAAAGTATCATTTTAAACGCCAGTTCTTACATAACCGTCATTGTTCTTTTTATTATAACAACTAGTAAGGTCATAAACAACATCATATTTCAAATCATTTATTTTTCGAATATTTTATTTGACGACGATTATTATCATAACCATTGGTGTTTGACAATGTTATTTATTTGGTTGTATTTTCTCATTTCTTTTCTTATGATAGACTTTTTAATCGTTGTGTTTTTGGTTAAATATAACAATGGTTACTATGACTATCATTGTTTGTTGTGGACTTTTAACGACGAAAATAACAATAACAATTTTGTAACCAAGGTAGAACGTTGATTTTAACGTGAAAAAAGTTTTCTATATTAATAGTCTCTTTAGAGAAATGATTCTCCTATTTCTATCTATTTTTCTCATTACGATTTGAGATGTATCCTAAGGCTAGTATATGGTCAGAGGTTGTGAGACCTTAACTCTTGAAATCATTTTTCGAAAATAAATATTATATCTAAACCTTCATGAGTTATTTCTAAAATCCTATTGTCATGAAATATAATTCTTTGTGTGTGAATATTTTAAGTTTAATACTAACTTTGATACGTTTTCGTTGAAGCTATCAAATTAATATCACTTTTCAAGGCAACTTCAATATTGCCAAGTAGTATTCAAGAAAGTAGATAAAGTTAAAGTAACCCTGAGTCATCTCCCAATGAATACGGAATTGCTTTTCAATATTTGACTCTTATGAATGCTATGTAATGCTCCAGAACAAAAGTGAGAAACTATGCTAATCAAGTTAATGTTTGAAGAATGTTGAAGAAACTTAAAAAACAATTATAATGAAATAGGCTAATTCCACTGTTTTTCCAAGATAGATTTATCATCAGTTATCCGCAAATTATTGGTCAATTGATTATTGTTTGGGTTTCAAATTAATTGAAGTACATTCTCAATTAATTTGAGGGCGATCTTATAATTAATCAAAGTAGATTCTTAATCAAATGCAAGACCTTTCTAGATTATTCATAATGAATTCAATCAAAGTACATTCTCAATCAAATCCTATTGTGTTTAATCATGGTTATTCTTAAATCTCCTAACCAAATTAAAAGCTAATTAATCAAAGTAAATTCTCAATTAATTATAGTTGAAATTATTACCACCAATCAAAGTACATTTTCAATTAGTAGCAAAAACTCATTTAATCATATGAAAGTTCCTATATTAAATCAAAGTAGATTCTCAATCAAACCTTGAAACCCTTGAACTCATATGATTAATATGCATGTAGATTCAAACACCTTATGATAAAAAAATCATGTTTTTAATATGATTGAGAGATGAAAGACATAGAAAGAGAGCAACTCAAATCAATAATCAAAAGAAACAATTACATTAATTCAACTTAACCTCAGAATCCATAATAAAATTACAGTGGAATAGCCCTAGAAGCTTAGTCCTCCATGAATGGAGTGAAACACATGACAAAATAAAAGTGAGAGCAATGGTGGATGCTTGCTTCTAGTGGAGGAGTCTGAGAATGAATGAGTTGTGATTTTTGCCTCCCTTTGGTATCTTTATATAGGCTTGATTGGACTTGGACTCTGAATCTTTTGTTGATAAGATCTTTTATCTTATATCTAATAGCTTTCATATATTCAACAGATTTAATTGGTTTTTGAGAATATTT
This sequence comes from Vigna angularis, assembly GCF_016808095.1. Taxonomy (NCBI): domain Eukaryota; kingdom Viridiplantae; phylum Streptophyta; class Magnoliopsida; order Fabales; family Fabaceae; genus Vigna; species Vigna angularis. Next base: position 33,128,694 of record NC_068972.1, read on the forward strand.
GATAATATCTTTTCTAGATTCAAAAAGATTTGGCAAATATTATCTTTTGATATTTATTGATATAGTTAAATAAGGTAATTATTTAACAATATCAAATAAAATATCTTAAGATATATTTTCTCTAAATTATCTTTTTAAAATATCTAATAGATTTAAACTTGCCAAAAATTACAATTCAACCCTTTTTATTTTATTCAAAATTGTACAGAAGTCTAGAAATTTCCTTTAATTACACTTTAGACTTGTCTTTCTTTTCAAAATTGCAATTCAAACCTTAATTCCAACTACATCAACAAACATTAGACTCTCTAAAATAATTTATGCAACTAAAATCACATTTTAAGCCTTTTGAATTCCTAAACCCGATAAAGCCAATCATGCAAAATCTTATTCAAATCAATCATTTAAGAACAATTATTCTTGAAATTAAATCTAAAATTTGTGCATAAATATGCACTCATCAACTAACTTTCAAGAAATTTGAGAAAGGAAATTGTAAGTATATTTGTTGAAAATGTCACTTGAAAAATATTTTGTCTTTGTGACTAATAACTCTAAAAATATAGAGAATATCATAGCGTCAATCACCCAATACATATATAAATACGAGGAATACATGAAACAAAAACATTATTCCATTATAAATGAAAGAAATTCATAACCCAAAACATTATTCCATTCAAACAAAAATAAAAAAATATTAAAAATTTTATATTAATAAAAGTAAGATCAATTTAAAATATATGTGTATGATTTCTTTACTATTTTATTTTATTTTATTACCCATCACTAGTACAAAAACAATGTATAAAGTCATTGTTTTTCGGCCTTTCACGTCGAATTCGAAATCGATGTCATATCGGGAGACGCTAAATTGACGTGGAACATAGAACAATTCGATGTTAATCCAATTAACGTCGAATTTTGTCAATATTCGACGTAATTAATTTTTTTTGTTGTTTTAATTAATTGTGATCCTTTTTTACAACTCTACGAGACCCTGAAAAGCACGAAAACAATAAATTTCAGTTTTTAATACTTTATAAAGCATGAACTATGAACGTGTAGTTAGTATCAACAACAAACAATAATAACAAACAATAACAAACAACAAACAAGTTCAATCAAACAACAACAACAACAAATAGGTTCAACCAAACAAAAACAACAAACAAGTTAAAAAAAACAAGTTCAACAAATAAGTTCTTCAAAACGAAAACGAAAACTAACCTTCAAAAGTGGGTTCGTTGAAATAAAGTATTGCCACCAATGAGAGAAAAAGCAAAATGCGCCTATGAAGGACAAGAACATGAAAATAATCGGTCAAAACAAATGAAAATCATACCTAAAGTAGTTAATTAACATACATTTGTAACAAATGAAAGAAAGATTACATGTGATGGTCGTCAAACTTCGTTCCAGAAAAGTTTGAGCATAGAAGAGGGTATCGCGTGCTAAGATAAAGTGAATGAATTTTCAATCTCTTGCTCAAATTTTTATTGAATTCACTAACCTTTTAACGTCTAACGTTGGGATATTTGACGTTTTATATCCTTTTGACGTCTAATTATAGGGAATTCGACGTCATACGTAAATACATTTTCACCTTTGTGCCAAACATTTTCGCAAAATTTACCGAATATAACAAATTGACGTCGAATTACAATTCTAAACGACGTCTAATAATTGTATTTATTTACAAAAATGTCACTGATCACTTTTAAAGTTGGTTATTCAGTGATTGAACGTTGAACGCATGATGTTATACGCTGTGTTTGCACTAGTGCATCTAGTTAATCTTCATAGCATTGTGTATTCTAGATGAATAAGTACAAAAGTGAATTATTCAATTTGAATTATAAAGCAAATTTGTAGGTTTGACTCAACTTCCTAAGTTGCTTAGACATCCTTTCAGAAGGAGTTTTTGTATATTTTTTTCGATAAATATATATATATATATATATATATATATATATATATATATATATATATATATATATATATATGAGTTTGCTAACTTGTGTACGCTCTTTTTTCAGTTGATACATTTTAGCAATGTGTACTGAATTTTAATATACAAAAATATCCTCGTATATTATGGATTCTAAGATTTAAGGTTAAGACTGTTTGAATAATTTTCATTATCAAAATTATAAAAAAAAAACAAGAAACCCCCAAATCTTTACTCACCTCACTCGTTCCTCTCAACCCTTTCTCTTTTATCTCTCTCACTCTGACATTTTCTCTTTCATCTCTCTTACTCTCACCTCCATATACACGTGTGTGAATTTTTAGAAATATTTGTTTTCAGTTATTGTTTGATTATTATAGTTAATAAATATAAAATTCTAATACCAACTCTAATGTTAAATGCATTATTTTAAATTTAAATAGAATATTTATTTTTCTTTACTTTTTAAATATGTGTACTTTTTTTCTATTTTAAAATTTAACACTCTCAACTAATCTAGTGACTCACATTTAGCTGGAGAAGAGTGGAGGAAATTGTTGCGGACGTGGATCCATATCCTGCAATGAATGGGGTCCAGCACGATAGAAAGTACTATATTAAGTGATTTGAAAATAAAATATTATTTAACAGTTTTATATTGTTAATATGTTTAAATCTAAAATAATGAAAGAACTATTTTGAATCATTTAAAAAATAAAGCTTTAGAATGGACTTTAAAAAAAATGAAGAAATCGAATAGAACTAAAATTGTTATTTATTATTACATTTTTCACTTATATGTATTTTTTTTAGTTTATGAAAATTTATATTTTATTTTTTTATTCCAAAAAGTGTGTAAGAGGAAATTTATCTTAACTAACTCTGGAAATGATATTGATGAGTTCATTGATAAAAAAACAAAGTTCATTAATGGATTATAAAATATTAAAAATGAAAAACCAAGATTACCAAATTACATTTTTCATCACTCTTTTATGAAAAAAAAATTGAGTAAAAATAGAGTATCAAATTATATTTATAATTAAATTTGACTTAGGCGTATCATGAAAAAAAAAAAGATACACAATTACAGTAGAAATCATATGCTTAGGAATATTATACCAAAACAAAATATTATGGGTTAGGATTTAGCCTCCTTTTCATAGAAATATCCCTCTCACTTACTTTTTATGGAAATAGAAATTATTTATTATATATTTATTCATATAAATATATTATTGTTAACTTTCACTTTTATTTAACCTTGGTCAACTTACCTCACTTGTTTCATTGACCGGATAAGCAGAGGGAGTTAAAATGGATTGCTGAATCCAAAACTCCAACCCAGCTTCTTCCTCATCTTTGGTTCGCACAGAGAGTAATTAAAATATCTCATGTATCTATTTTAATTTTTTTATTCTTTTATTGTTGTTTAATGTCATACTATAGTAATTGCTAATATTTTTATCATTTAAAGTTTTTAAAAAATGGTCTTCAAATAAAAGGTATAAAATTCAATGCCATAAATTATATTTACATAAAATATATTTTTTACTATAAGACATAAGAACAAATTATGTTATTTTATATTTATTGACTAGCTTAAAGTCAATTTAATTATTTTAATGTCTATGTCACAAAGATAAAGCTAACTATTATGCATATAATCGGATGAAAAGTAGTCATAGTTAAAAATTTGAAGAATTTATGGAATAAAATGAATATTTAATTACGAAAAATCATTAATAAATAAAAAAAGTAAATTTTAAGTTTAACTTAATCTCACAAAATTAGTTTGTAAGATGAGATTTGCATTTATTTATATATATTATAAAATCACCTTATCTTTAAGATAAAACTTTAAACAAAATTAGGTTTAAAATCTACTCCTTAACATGATATTAGAGTTATGCTTTAAAATCTATCTTAACAAAATTTATTATAGGGTAATTATTCTTTTATAGCCATGAAAGCACCCATTAATGTCTAATCTCACCATAAAATATGTAAAGATTTGTCGAAAATCTCACTTCAACTAAAAATAAAATAATTTTATAGTATATCTAAATAAGTGTCAACCTCGTCTTACAAGTTAACTTTATGAAATTAAATTGGACATAAAATTCACTTAAACATTAATATTTAATATATACTTAATGAAATTAAATTAGATATAAAATTCACTTAAACATTAATATTTAATATATACTTAAAAGAGAGAAATAATAAATTTATAAATGACTGGATATGATTAGAAAAAAATAAAAAGAAAAAGAAAATTTATAATAACTGTAGATAAAATTAAGGTGGTTTAATGAATTAAGATAGAGAAAGAGAAGACGAAGCATTGTGCATTGAAAATACAATGAAGAGTGTCCAATAAAAAATGAAAGAGATTTCACAAATTTTCATCATGTAATTCTGCAGCTAACTGAAACTGACCTCTTAAGGTCACCAAACGAAGTGAGTGTGTGAATTTTGATATGGAATTAAGGATGGGCCATCATGACTGAGATTCCCTTTGAAGACCCACAAGTCAGTCAAAATTTTAATAAATGGGTCCAAAAATCACCAAAAAAAATGCTTTAAAAAGTATTAGATATTATTGCAAAACAATAAATAAATTCAGCAACAGTATAACAGAAGCATATATGGCTTAACCAAGAGATGCCTCAGAGCAGGACCAACATATCCACATATTTACCACTGCACCTCTTGGATTTAACTTAGCTCTATTAAATGTTTCTTCAAACTATATTCTCTTTGTTTCAGAGTATCTGCAGCCTGCAGATTTGGCCATCATAACCATATCTAACACTATATTATGGACTTATAGGACGACTTTCAATACCAAGCAAAACAGAAAACTATATTTTCTTTCTCCATAAATAACTTTTGCCTTTTGAAAACCAAAATCATTAACTCAAGTAGCAAACTGAAAATTTAACAGGAATCTCATTAATTTAAAGTTGACTTTGCCTCTCTTTCTGCTGGGGTTTTCAATTCTTGTTCCATCTCACTTTGATTTTAGTTTGTAGTGAGTTGTAATGTTGGATCCAGTTTGTAATTTTAAGTTCACAAATTGGAACATGAATGATGTTTTGAGTGAGAGTAATAATTAAAGAAATTCCAACCACCTGCCATTTTTGTAGAGAAAAATACAGTGAAACTATCATTGCTCCACAGAAAAGGATGTGGTTTGGTGATTCAAGCAGTTTTTTAATGCTCATTTGAAAAAAAAAAGACAGGTATGGAAAACTCATTTCTAACTAAAGAATCAAGACAGCAGTAGTTTCTTCATGCACATGAAGAAACTCACCATTTCTGAGTTTAGAAAATGGGTTGCTTAGCCTCCACTACTGAAGTGTACAAAAAATTAAGTCGGTAGTTGTGCAATTGAAAGACAAATAAGTAATGAGTGTGTTTTAGTTTAGCTTTGGTTTTGTAGTATTATAGAGACATTTTGAAGTGAACGTTTTACTAAACCTTTTAATGAAACATGTGCATGAGGTTGTTGCAAAGATACCAACTAAACTAACTGCTGAGACAAACCATTGCAAATGAAGTGATGAATAATATGTTGCTAATCTTTGTTGCAACAGGACATTTTACATTTTCAAAAAGGCAACTCCAATGAAAAAAATGCTTTGGAGTAAAATACACAATAATTACTGTCTCTTAAATGAAAAAACAGATCCACAACGTTAAAAAGCTAAGACCAGCATATAAAAACAAGTTCCTGAGCTTTTACAGTATCTATCATAAATTATAATTAACCCTAGTTGGGGATGAAAATAGGTCTCACATAGCCTCATCAACCTGTAACAATAAGAATACAAAATGCACTCACATGTTCTGTTTAATAGTTCATTGTTATATATAATTGTTTGTTTTAAAAATATTTACACATTTTTATTTATCATTTTATTTTTACGGTATTAATATATGTTCATTATGTCACCAATATAATGTTACTGTACTTTTCATGATATGTTTTTCCTGATTACTTGTAGTTAATAAAAATTTCTTCAAATGTTCATCACTTATAGAATACAAATTTTAGATGAATAAATTGTCAACTTTATTAAAAGGAAATTCTATTTTTTTATATGTATAAATTAGCCTACACGATAACCCAAAACAAAACAGTCCATCCCACATAACGTTATCCCTACTTCGCGGGAATCAAAATTAAAACCTTTTTACAATATCAAATTTTTTAATATTCTAATTATAATAATTGATGATTTCTACATCTTGATTATTACTCTGGCACTTTAGAGGAGCAAAATTCTTCAAAACTATAATCATGTAATGATGTGGAGTCTTTTTTAAGCCCTTGGAAAATTCTAACTTTGAAGCAATTTTAAGGAAAACTCTGCACAAATAGAACTCTTTCTTCCTTGGCCACCAACCCCATCCTAAAAAAAACACTAACATTTACATCTGGGGCATTCTTATCCTTTCTCTCCATGTGCAGTACCCTTGCCAACAACTGCAGTTATCTATTCTATCATTATACAAATCTGGGCCCGTCATTGGGAAAAGAAGCCACAAGAAGCCCAGGAATCCTATTATGAATGTTACACTTACAATCCCTGAAAAAGAAACAGAAACAAATGAATAAGTCCAAAACCACATTTAAATGGAAATGAATAGTAAGCCACAGATCAACTTATCCAGAGTTCCATGACAAAAGATGAGCAGACCATGAGTACAGTTTATCGTACTAACTAACACTGTTATTTTCCCTGGCCCCCCTCTTTTCTTTTAAAAAATAAAATAAATCTTCCTATACATGCACAATATAGGTCTTACAAAGAGTGCGATTTCTTCTTGTGTCAACATAGATATTAGATCTAAAACTTCAATAATATCAGAACCATATCTCAACTTTCATGCTCGCGAAACCTTACTTAAAATAAACATACTTTCAATCACAGAACAGGCTTTTGGTTAAAATAAACATACTTTTAACCCAACCATGTAATGTTTTGTCATGTATGTACCAAACTTTAAAATTTAAAATTCTGTATGTAGCAAGTACAATTTCTTAGATGCCCCAATATTGATCTCACACAAAATTCAGTAACTAACAAGTACATCAATTTTAGAAAGCTAAAAAAATGGTAACATATGAAAGTACTTTTCATAGTTTTCCATTCTTTGTTTCACATTTTAGTAAATAATTCATGATCAGAAGAGTTATAAAAGAATATTAATTAATAGTAAAACGTAAGTCATTACTAATAATTTAAAATTTATAATAATTATACCTACAGTCAGAAATCCAACTGAAACTAAATTTCTAAAACTATTATAACTTGCAGCACTTTTTTGAGCTCTACATTATGCTAAGCTCAGAATAATTCAACGAAATGAAGGAAAGAAAAAATTGAAAGCAAAGAGGCTTATAGTAGTTTGCAATTTACTATCACAACCATAGAAGTCACATTTGCAATTTACTTTAATAAGCAACTTACTACTTCTCTGCGAATACAATACAGGCAGTCCCATGAAATTACAAAATATGTGCGCCACTAAAGGAGCTACAAGGTGTCCTGAAAAACATCAGCCAGAAACAAATATAAGAGACAGGAAAAAAGAAGGATAGGCCATCCTAAAACCGTATACGTTGGCTCCTCATTAGAAAAGAACTAATCCCCAAAAATAGGTTACTAGAATGTATCCAATTTAAAAAAATAACTATATCTTTTACGTCTAAGGCTAAATGAACAGCATGAATATAATGATACCAAGTCATAGTAATATAATTTCATGATGTCTTTCCTATCATGTCAACCTCAACCCACAACAGAGAAACTTTCTGTACATTAAGGCAAGTGCCATTACGTTACATTTGTCCAACAAATATTTGGTTCAGTTACTATAGCTTTATTTTTTAGATTTTGACCACCAAACATTAGTCTTAATTTTTGTATGACTTGTCTCTCGAAGAATGTATGGTGTTATGTTGTTAGTGGCAGGGACAAAACCCAAATAAATCAAACTACAGGGACTAAAATCAAACTATTATAGGAACTAAAAATCAAACTATTATAGGGACCAATGCTAATACAGGGATCAAAAAGGTATTTAAACCTTATAAAAGGGTTCAATGTATTTTAAACTCGAAGTAAATTCACTGTCCGGTATAAAGGATAAATTTGAGTCATTTCCCTCAGTCATTATCCATTCAATTCTTTAGCAATGTTGAATGTATCTAAATTTCTGTTTCAGAAGTGCAATTTATCATCAACAATAGCAGTCAGACCAAATATATTAAAGCCACATACCAGTTCGAATGAAAAGAAAAGATGCATATGACCCAAAGACAACAGTGTAGCCAAGCTGGAGACCTGTAAGAAATATTTTGCAGTGAGACTATCATCCAAAAATACTAAGTTGAGATTCTTTGAAATGCCTCAAAAATTTAAATGCTCTATAAAAGATACAGCGACTTAGCCAGTGTGACTTTGATATAACAAATGCAGGAGCTGATGAACAACATAAACATCCATACCTATAACCATAACAGCCTTCATTATTCTGTAATTTTGCTTGGCGTAAATCTCCACAAAATGATTTAAATGTGCTGCAAACCAATAATGCAGCAAAACATCTCAATAAGCCTTGCATTTAAAAAGGACAATAATATCGGCTTATTATTTTCTTCAATCTACAGCCAAATGAAAATTTGCTAAAAATTGTAAGGAAATTTATCTCACTGTTAAAACATTTATCTGACCTCTATGCTGTGTGAAACATGCATTAGTTTCACTCAAGTGTATACCAAAACTGTTTTTGTGGGTAACTGGTGAAAAGGTTTGTGCATGAGACATAGTAGGAATCATGGACAAAATTTTATCCATTGCATTTCATTTTTCTTAGGGTACATGTAATCTTTACCGATTAGTAGTTAATAATTATTCACGTACTATGTGTAAAATATAAAGGCAACAAGTTATTTTTCACATATATTATAATTAAATGAGACGGTTAAAACCTTGGCTGCCTAATTCATTAGAGAAATTATATCCTGCTAAAAAAGATACAAAGAAATCTCTTACATAAACATGCATCCCCATTCAGGCAAACACATGCAAATGTTTCTTCAGCTTACAACCATAAAATGAATTTATTTTATTGTGTCCCTTCCCAAACAACAGTAACAATAGCCTTATCCCATTAGGCAGATCAATTACACAAATCAAAAGACACCATTGGACTCAGTTAAAGGACAAATTCTCAGGTATAAGCAGTTTGAAGGCATGATGAACTTCAGCTTAACAAAACTTGGCAGAATGCCATTGTTGTACTCAGTTGTCAAACTCAAAAAGTCAACATAAACTTGTGAAACTTGTGTAGACTTGCATAACACAATACTTTTGACATAACAATAATTCAACATTTCAACTTCATAGCAAAGAAAAGTGGCGAACTATACATTGGTGCTAAATAAGATCATATTTATATAAATAACCTAATCATGTATAAATTGATAAAAGCACAAGTTCTTAAAGTGAAAACATTTAAAAAAAAGAGCTAATTTCCTCACATGGTTTGTGATAGGGGGCCCAATGAGTAAATGGGCCAGCGAGTGTCTAGCCCAAGAAGTGAAGCACAGTTCAAGATGGGAAAGGGTATATGTGAGAAAGAAGGGCAGGGGTAATAACGTGCTCTAATTAGAATAGTGGTAAGTTAGAGGAGAGAGAGAAGAGGAATGTTTTTCTGTTATTAGTATCAGGTGTGGCGAGAAGGGAAGGGGGGTCTTTGTTGTCTGGTTGAATAGAGAACCTTGTTGATTGCTCTAGAGGAGTCTAGCTTTGGGCAGTATGATCGGTTATATTGCTGTATTTTCCTCTTTTGCAAATATAACTTAGAGATGTCTTGTATTTAAGTCATTTATTCCCTTTTGTGGCCTGTTCTGGGTGTGGATAGGTATCAGTTTGTGTCCTAAAAAGATAGTCATTGTGGGGTTAATGTAGGTAAAAATTAGATTGATTTCAAACCTATTAACTGGCTTCATGACTCAAATTTATTTGAATTTACATGAATGTAAATAGCTTATGAGTTTACTTAGAAAAGAACGAGTTCAGTCGTTTCATCTACTTAAGATCATAAACTCATTAAAGTTTAAGACTTAACTCAAGAATTTGACAACCTTGGTTGCACTACTATGGACTTTTGATGACTTCTCTTAAAACATCTTTGAATATTAAAAGACAACTGATACTCATTTAGATGTGGAATAGATAATTCTACTCTATATCCTTAACAATCTTAAACATCTCCTAGAATTGGCATATAAGTACTTACCCAAGCTGAAGAAAATAGGGCAAAGAAGTGTAACACTGTATGTTTTAAATCCTCCACACAGAAGTAAAGGTATCATGCATGCCCTAAACACCAACTCCTCCGTAAGGGGTGCCTGTTAGGTATACCATAACAAATCATTCACATAATGCATGTAAGATACGAAATTGATCCTATAAAACGCACATCACCTAAGCTGTATTCACAAATTACCAAACTAAACTATTTGCTTCAGTGCTTTCAGTTTCTCATTGTAAGCACAGGGGAAAAATAGCTACAAGCTCAGTGGCTTGTTGGAAGCATAAGGTTCAACATGAACAATGATGACAGTGGTACTAACCACAACATAATTTCGCCACACCAAAATATTTGACGAAATCTCGGATAACCAGTCAAGAAACTGATGTAAGGCAATTTTGTAATAATCAAAGGAAAGGGCATCCCCAGAACTTGCGTGCTGCCTCCAAGAAGCCACTAACAGAAGACACTTGTCAAAGATAGACCCAGCATACATTAGGGAGGTCAAGCAAAGAGGAAGGATCACTGCTTGCCACTGTTTCATACAGAAAACCACGTTTCAGAAAGAAAATTCAGCAATGACCCTTTTTCCAAATCTGCATAAGGTAGCAAGAAACACAACTTGACATCACCACACAAGATAAAATGCTCGTTCATCCCTTAATTGAACCAGCGAAACTCATACACATTACTCACAATATGGTCCCTCCGGATGCCAAATACACCAACAATGTGATGCAGCTCCTTAGTTTGCACCTGAACACATAGAAAAATAAAGCCATAAATGATTACAAGACTAAACTCAAACATTGTGACCATCTAAGCTAATATCCCAAAATAACTATAAAATCCCCACCAATTTCATAAAAGCGTACGACTAAACTTACATGTATTTTGGTATTCTAACTAAAATTGAAGTTTCACCTAGTGAATCCCCATGATATAAATTTGCATAAAAAAAATATCCCAACTATAAAAGTGAAACTGTAATGATAATTGAAAAACACCAACAGTATCTAAACAAATGCATGTAAGTTTTTCGGTTCCAACCATTATTTTCATTCAACGGCAACCCTTCCACCGCTTATAAGAGAATGATTTTAATATAAGACAGAACTCTTGATAAACTCTCCAGTTGCTAAATGCATCTATGCATTTAAATAATACATTTATTTCTGTAGTTACAAAAATAAAATAAAAATAGTTTCTGCTTAAAAATATATTTTAGTCACTTCAAGAATGCTTTTGTATCTCTTTTAGTCATAAACTCAAGGACTAAAAATACTACAATGGTATGCATAAAGACTACCGATAAGGGAATTAAAAATGATACGTGTAAGAACTAAAGGAGAACAGGAACTAAAAGAGAATAATTTTAATGACAGGAAGAAAAACTACGAGTAAAAAATTGAAAACATAACCAAAATAAGGGGGTAAGAGACATCCATACGGGGAGGATGAGTACGGAGAGGAAGAGGGAGAGGATAGACGAAACGATGGCGCAGAGGAAGCGTCTAATCATGTAGGTTTCGAATGAAGAAGGAGGCGGGAGACGGAGGAGGAAGGTGGGAGCGTAGAGGATGGCGACGTAGAAGAGGGCCATTGCTATGCAAGCGAATAACGCCATTGCATTCAAAACAACACCTTCTTCAGCCATTGCGGAAGCTAATTGTTGCAGTTGCAGAAACCCTAGAGTGGAAGAGGCAAAAAAGGGGCATAAAATAGGGTTTCTGGAAATTGGGAATCTCAGTCTGAATTCAATTTCAATTTGTTTAGGACTTGGTTGACTATCTGAGAACGGTTACTGTATGTTCCGGGACTCAAAAGGCCGTCCAAGGATCAACTTCAAGCAAAGGGTACATTTTGGCCCCTTTTTTTCTGTCAATTCTTAACTTTTTTTTCGTAGTTGTTGAGGTTTGTTTCTGGGTTAATTTATTATTATTATTATTATTATTATCTATATCTATAATTATATAAGGTATAACTATTAATGAATAATATTTTTTATAATATAACTATTATAACTATTAATAAAGAAAATTTTCTGTTCTCTAATTATTTTTAATATACACATTTCGTTATTAATTATATTTAATAATATAACTTATTTTTTAAGTTCAATGAATTATCTATCATAATAAAATTGCTAATAATAAAATTATTTATTTCATAATTAATGTAGGAAGAAGTAAACTATTTTACATGACTTCTAATTGTAACACATCAACTTCTTCTACTAACAGGTATCAGTATGACTATTCTTAAACGTAGTTCTCAAAGTTACTAACGACACCACTTTTCCTTTTAGTATTTTTTTACATGAACAAAACTTACATTGGATACTGCATAGAACTGTGTTGTTTTCCAAATAAAATTAAAATTTATTTTAATAATCTACGCAATATGCTTATCAAGGTAAAACTGAATTTGATCGGAGAATAACATCATTTGTATTTATAGTATAGTATATAAGTTTTGTCATTTATTTATTCAAAATAAATATGTGATAAAAGTTACGAGTATGATGTCCTTTTTAAGTTCTTACAAACTTATATTCTGGCGTATTGGATTGGATGTTTGTTGTATGTAAAAATTTGTTAAGTCAACCGCAGTTACAATGTGGCCAACAACATTTATTAGTTTAATTTAATTTTTCATTTCTAGTTACACTCTATTTATTCATTGATGCATTTTTACATATATTGTAACATTCTAAAAATACAGTAATAAAACCATATAATAGAATCGATTACAGTTAATAATAAATCAGTTCAGTCTTTAACCTAAGCAACAAACGGTTACGGCCGAACGGCCTTACACAAGATACAAACTTAAATTGTTCCAGAATAAAGGAAACATGACCAAACGGTTTACAAAAACTAAAATACCGAACGGTCACATAGAACAAAAAGGAAGAGGTGACCGAACGATCACCTCACAACAAAAATTTCTATAAACCAGCCGAACGCTCCTAGGGCTCGGCCTTCACTTCCACTTCGATAAGATTCTCTTCCTCCAAATTTTCTTCTTCTAGCGCCTCTTCCAGTAGCGCATCTCCATCTGCTCACATCCACCCGGATGATCATTGCAATGACAAGACGGACGTACAAGGATGAGACAACACAATAAAACACAGGGTAAGCTTATGTAATTTACTTCAAGTAACAACGTACATTTCTCATATTCAAACACATCAAATACATTCCAATATACGATTCAATCAAGGCCTACTACTAGACTGACTGTCTGGACTGTATGAATTCTGTGTAGCTACGACGTTCGTGCACCCGGGTGATGTAGTAACTAGAAATCTCTCATCAGCTGCCACCGAGGTTAGTCTGTTCCGTCCAAAGTACCCCTAAGGACTAGGACCTCCTGCCGTTCCCACACATGAACTACCCTCCTCTACGTGAGGACGAGTACTCACGGAACATCAGGATGAACCGTCAGCTAAGCATTTCCACATTCATACTTTACCAATTCCAATATTCATCCAAGAGTCGTTCCTCCCCGGAACGCTCGTTCAAATCCACAATCTTACATTCATCTCATATACTCTTCATTCTTTATAACCTTTCACTTAGGTATCATTTTCATCATCCTTTCTAAACACATAAAATACCGAACGTTCCGCCCTCTTCATAACGAGGACGAACGATAGAAACGAGACCGATAAAATCTCCCATTTCCGAATAGAATAAGACCAAGAGAGTTACTTTTTAGATTTAAGAATAATCCAGGGTAAAAATATATATAATATATAACGAACGATTTTTACATCGTGAATCAGTTAAATGAACTGACCCTCGGGAGTTCAAACCATCACTCAAATTATAAATCAAGTAGGGAGGCTCTAGGTCGAATCAAATGAATGTAGACACATCAAGACGTTAAAGAATCATACCTAAAATAATTCCATTACAGAAACCTAATGTCAGTCAATGACTGAACACGGTAAAAGGAATTTTTTTCTAAATTTGGACGAACGCCGTTTCATCAAGTTTAATAAATTAAAACGACTACAAGCATTCGGTATAAGACCGAGCGCCTCTCATTTCAAGAGCTTGGGTTTAGACCTATCACTAATTTTTAAACTTATAATAGAAATCTTAAGGGTAATAAATATGATAAGACACGTTGGAAATCAGGTTGAAGAATAACTAACTATACTAATACATATTTACAAGATTTTCAGCTCCTCACATAACACTCAGGTACATCTACGTTTGGCCGAACGCTCAAACATAACACTATTACTAGAAGACGCTCGTCCTCAACTAGAATTCTTCCCAAATGAAAGAATTCCATTTCAAACAAATTTAACAGAACCACCGAACGGTCAAGGACCGTTCAATGACGAACGTACATTATCATAGGGAATACATATTCAGATTTCATTTACATTCAATTCATTTCTCAATACATAGTTTCCTAACTTTATAAAATTCTAATCATAATCAATTTGATTACTTCATACAACCCATATCATACCAAGAAATCACATTCCACATCAACCACCATATCAGTATTCATACTTGATACATACATTCAACCATTCATCAACAAGCATTCATTATCAACGAACGTACAACAACATACAATTAAATTGGATAAGCTTCCTTTACCTGGATACGTGATTGAACGTCCTAAGAGTAGGTTTTTTTTGGTTCGTCCGACTACAATCTTCTACCCTCAACGATCACTTAACTCTTCTAACTAAACCAAACAACATGAAAATCAAGGATAACTTAGACCACACCCCTGCATGCAACCAGAACTTGGTTTTGCATGTAACAAAAGACGAATGACCAAGGACAGATACACTTACCCGCTCAAACTTGAAATTTGTTCGGTTTAAGAGGAAGCTTGGGACGCCGGGAATGCTCCTATGGTGCCTGAACGGTGATCAGAGCAGAGAAAGGTGAGTTACAGTAGAGAGAAGGGAGAGTTTTCTAGAGAGAAGATGGAGAAAATGAAAGATCAGATTTTAGAGAGAAAGGGTGCATGCAGAGTGAGTGAAACGAGTTTTCAAAATTTTCAGTTTTGCTTCCCACGTTAAAACGAACGTCCGCTCACTCGCTGACACCTGCCTTCCACTATCTGATTTTCGAATCTTCGCTGCTGACACCTAGCGTCCGCGCAGAGGGTTTTGGATGCGTTTTAAATGACTGACAGGAGGGTTTTGAGTGCGTTTTCCGAGGTCTGACACACATTTACATGTAAATATATTTACATTCTTCTTTCAATTTAAAATAAAATTTTCATCTCTTCAAAAAAGAATAAAATACACTTATAAATACACAAACTATTATTCCTTAGTCTATTATAGCAGAACAATTCTATTTCAATCTACAGTGTAACATATAATCATCATAAATTAAAATAACACAAACCATACAAATATGACAAACTGGTATTATTAAAAAAATATATCATACATTTTTCAGAATCAAAATTCACATAATCACATCTTTTCACATATCTCATTCATCATTTAATCAATATATTTAATCAATCAAATGGTTTAATAATCACTAACAATTAATTCTATTTTCAAAATACTCATGCATTAAATAAACTTTTAGAGATTTTGTATTTATCATACTATATTCACTCACACAAAGTTACATGTCAATGACAAAGTCATTTCTTACAACCTACTAGGTATATTAAGTATGATTCCTTTTTACACTACACTTTAGACTATAAAATCTCCCTAAACTCTCATAATGTAATATCTAAATTCAATATTAGTAGAATTAGGATAATCTCTTATCAAATCATCATTCAATACATAACTTACAACTTTTCAGTATAGCATTTTTTTTCATTAAAAATAACTGCATACAGATCACACAAATATCATATCAACAGCTAACAATAGATTATGAACACACCTCCTAGATACTTGGCCTCACACACACAAAAGCAGTAGATTATGACTTGGCCAATGAGAAAATTGGTTCGCCTAGAGATCTAACCACTATTATAGACTCACTCAGTGAGACTCGAGTCGCTCAATAATCAATATCCTTTCTGACCTCTTGAGATTTTCTCAAAATTAATTTCATCAGACAAGATATTGATTCTCTTAGATACTAAAACATCGAGAGTTCTATTTAAAGTTTCACCCTGCAAACTTTGGCTCGTCCAACAAGCAACAAAATGTTAGCTTTCTAGAGTTAAGAAACTTGAATTTCACTTAAGGAGAGGATGACTCACCCAATGAGTTTGCGTAATTCATAAAATCCAAAAACGCAATTTTGATAATCAAATTGATTCAAACTGAGATTTTCTCTATATTTTTTATACTTAATATGATATATTTAGTATTAAAATAATAATTCAATCAAAACCAATTTGACTCCACTAGAAATACTCAAATCTTTTTACTAACCATATATAAGCAAGGATGTAACCAATGAAAATTGGATTAAAATTGAGATTTCTTAAATTAAAATTGGATTAACAAAGAAACATAAGAGAGTTAAAGTGGAAAAATAGAGAAATTGGATTAAAATAATTCAATTGTGGGCAAATTATGACTTATGCGACTAAGCAGTAGAATTGAGCCTGAGCCATAATGAGTAAACCCTCATGAGGTGGAAACCTCAAGCACCCCACCTTTGGAACGATCTAGAATTTAACTTTTACAGCTCGAGCCCAAACTGTTCAACTTAAGCCCTAAGAAAGGTAGTTTAGAAATATCTGGAATAAAACTTTTGCAGCTCAAGCGACAAAGTTGGAGTTGAGCTCTGCCTTGGACAATTTATAAAAATAAACCTCATGTCCTTATTTTAAGCATTGAGTGAAGATACATTTAGTAGAGAAAGATGTAGACATAGTAAGGCAAAGTGTTGTAAGGCTAGGAAGATTATGTTTTTATTGTAAATAGTATGTTTACATGTTGGATTTGTATTGCAACACAACTCCATGAGTAGCTGATTTCTCTTTGGTGATATCAATGGAACAGTAAAACTTTATGCTTTCTTTTCTATCCATCTTCGTGGTACCTCTGGTATATTTATATATGTTTGTGATTTGATTTATTATTTGTTGTTGGATGACTTGATCACTCATCTTATTTAACTAGCTGAGATTGAGTGAAAATTGGTTTTAAGTTATGGTTCAATCAATTCATCTCTTTCTTTTAGATACTAGGAGTAGAGATCTGTGGCTCTAGCTAGTTATAGAGTCATGATCTTAATGCAAATGATTCATTCAAGCAGTCACGAAGGAATCATACTAAAGTTTGACGATCTTACGCTCTAGGTGTCAGGAATGGACATAAAATTACACTTAAGAGCACTCCTAAGACACTAAATGATTTGCATAATTAAATAAACAGGGTAAGTACCCGTACAGGTATTAATTAAATTTATCACAATTGCATAAGACATATAAACTAAATCTAGTCTTCACTCATCTCAATATATATATATATATATATATATATATATATATATATATATATATATATATATATATATACTTTCTATCAAAATACTAAACATCTTAAAAAACCTACCAATATGGTTACTAAATATCTGTAGATATTATAACTCTCATTTGCACTAGTAAAAAAAAGGTTTTTTAGCGTGCTATATATGCCTCAGTTTCACTGAAACCGAAGCATATAAAAGCACGATGACATTTTTGTAGTTTTAGGGAAGTTATATGCCTCGATTCACAAGGAACCGAAGCGTGAGAGGTCTACTACCTCAGTTAAGTCAACAACCGAAGCATAAAGT
This sequence comes from Vigna angularis, assembly GCF_016808095.1. Classification (NCBI taxonomy): domain Eukaryota; kingdom Viridiplantae; phylum Streptophyta; class Magnoliopsida; order Fabales; family Fabaceae; genus Vigna; species Vigna angularis. The sequence goes on from NC_068972.1 coordinate 33,146,730, forward strand.
ATTGCCAACTCACCTTGCTATCACTGATATATGCTGACATACTTTTTGAAATTCATATACTACCTCGATTACACTCAGAACCGAGGCATAAACTGTGACACACACCCCTGCATATAACAATTCTTTGGGTCTTCCTCGCGTCCATCTTCATACGGATTAAGTAAAGAGTATGAAGAAAAGATGAAGCAGGACATCCGAAAAGAGATCACGCAGGAGATCACAAAGAAGGTTCGGGCAGAGTTGTATGATGAAGTTGTTGAAATGGTTACGTGCTAGTTCCAGCAGCAGTTTGAGCATTATAGCATTCGTCTGGTGCCATCTCCTATAGCGGAACATGTCCCTCCTACAAGTAAACTTAATAATCATTTTTGTTCATTAATTTACATTTTGTATAACCTAACATTTAATTTAACAAGTAGAAGCGACAAAGAAAGTTGCTCAGTTGCCAATGCCCTAGGGGACGACATGGACGACACTCGTCCATGTCAAATATATGTTTTCTCTCCTACCGGGACCATGCTAGTGGCTCGTGGCATAGTATATGAGGAAGTCATTGTAGTGCATGGTGTGGAGCTAGGAGAATATGAGGTCAAGGTCTCGGTGGATAAAGTCGTCGTAGCAGATGCCATTGTTCTTGTGCCTACAAAGGATTTTTTTACTGTGGCACAGGCATTTAAGTGCTTTGCCGCCTGGCCTAGACAATTGATTGGTGCTGTATCTGACCCCTCGATAAACACTCCTACTATATACTTCTAAATTTTAAGCTTTACTTCTTATTGACGTTATAACATAGCCATTTTTTCATGTAATAAGAGACATGTCAAGAGGGAAGTCCTACATTGAAGAAGACTCATTTATCTAAGGACGACCCTCTTGGTGCTTTAAACGAGCTTTGTAACATCATTGTAGATGCGCTGATGATTGTACCATGGGATTCTACTAGATTTTGAAGACATGCTGAGATCCCATTGTACTTGCATCAGCAAGATGTTAGGGGGCTTACTTTGGGGAGAGAAGAAAGTAATATTACACTCATTCAGTTGTGACTGATGTAAGTTTATTAGAACATTTTTATATAAAATTGTTCTATCAAGTTACTTATATCAGATCATTTCTTGATTTCAGGTATATGTTTGGTGTCAGTAACAAGATGGGGTTCAATGATGTATACGATTTCATTGACCCCTATATGACTCATGAAGGAAATAAATTTGATGACATCTAAGCATACATCACTGGCTGCTTTGCAATGGGGAAGGAGATATATTTTCTCCCTTATATACTTGGGTAAGTGAAGTTTGTTAACTTTAAAGTTTCATTTATGATTTTAGTATATGATCGACAATTAAGTTATTACCAATTTCAGGCGTCATTGGCAGCTACTTGTGATCTTCATACCGGAGAACACTAGTGTCTGGTTTTACTTATTGCACAAGTCTCCTCCCAACCTTCTTAGACAAGTAGTAAATTGGTAAGAACCTCAATATGTTTCAACTTTCTTTGTTATATAAATGTATGCTAAAGTTATTTTTGTTTTAATAGTTCTCTTGCAGCACATATGATGTTGTTTGGGAGATGAACTGCTACAACTAAAAAGTTTGCATGGTTGGCCCTTAAAGTTTGGTATTTTAGTCCATACTTTGTTACATTTTTTACCATTCTAATGATGTTACTTAAAGTTTTATAATTATGATGATATATTGTAGTGTAATAGACAAACCGGGTCATATGATGATATATTGGATGATGACCACTATTCGTGCACATGTTACTAGTGGATGGGAAGCCATAATATTTTGGTTTGACTTTTATTTTCTCTATAGTTTAGATTTCGTATACAGTAATTGAAATCATTGTGTTTTATGCAGAGATTCAATTTTACTACTTCAATTGCAGATAAATCACTTAAGCTCGTAAGAAAAACACTGACTAAATATGTAATTCAGCTATATAATACTATGTAGTATTAGGATATAGTAATTTCTAAGTTTGTACATTATTATTAGTTTAACTTTGTACATTGAATTGATTTATGCTTCAAAGTTTATTTATGAATACATTGAATTGATTTATACTTTTAAGAAGTTGATTTATGATTACATTGAATGAATTTATACAGTAGAGTCCAAGATACTATCTCGGTTCAAAGGATAACACTAATATATGATTAATAAGTTTTTCTTAATAACTGGTAGCATTTTTTAATAATGTTATATATATCTATATATATATATATATAATTATTTATTAAGATTTGTTTTATTCTTGTGTTAAAAAATAATTTTATTATTTTTTTCATTCCTTTACCCCTTTATTACTTAGTTTATATATATAAAATATAGGATTATCTTTAGGTTTAATCATGTCTTTCATTTTCATTTTCGTAACTTTACTAACAATGTTAAGAATGCGTTACATGTTAGTCCGTAAGTAATTTTTTTTCATATTTTTAATTTGTTAAGTAAATGTCATATCACGTAAAATTAATAGTGTGATATGACATTAACAGTATAATGTATCATTGTCATACATAGTGTCATTAATTTGGTCATATATTTTTTATTTTAATTCAATTCAGTGTCAATTTATTTCAATTGAGTAAGTTTTTCTCTCTTCAAACTGAAATCAAATTTAATTTTTATATAAATGTTATACTTATTTTTATTAAATATTTTAAACAAAATTAAGTTTATTTAGATTTATATTTTTATTGAACTTTATTTGTATTAATATTTTATTACATAATAATTTTATGTTGTTTTTTATTTGAATTATATTTCAAATAATTGTATATTTTTAAAATGGATAAACTACAATAATTTCTATACACATGTTAGCGTTGGTTTAAACATAACAATTTTATAAATTCAAATGCAAAATTTTAAAACAATTTTATAACAATTTAAAACAAATAAATTTAAATTTTTAAACAATTTTAAATGAAGTTTGTAAGGACCTAGAAAATAGAGTATTATAGAGCAGATAGATGTATTAAAATAATGAGACAAATTATTTTACTTTAAAATAATCTTATAATATAAAATCAGGAGGTGCCTAGGCAATCCTGGCGTTGAGAGCTTCGATCTTGACCGATCAATTCTGTGATTCTAGCTGGTAAGCTGTTTGGTCCCCTTTCTTCTCTTGTTCTTGATTCTGGATCATGTAGAGTAGTGTTGTTGCATGTGTCTAATAGTTTTCTTCTTCAATTTTTCAGCTCAATTTAGGTTTTAAGAGTTGTTCTCTATCACTAATTGGTGAGTTGTAGGTTTCTGTTGAGTTCCCTTGCAGTGCAAGGTACGGTTGGAGCGACTCTGTGAGCTGGACTATTAATCTCTGAGGTAAGGGAAGCTAGGTTGTATTTCAGTTAGTAGTTTGTTCTGTGTGTGATAAATTCTGTGTTATAGTGCTGTTTGGTTGAAAATTTAGGTTGTGAGTGTACGTTCTTTGAACGTTAAATTGTGAAAACTGTGAAATGATGATTATGAACTGAATTAGATGTGTGCTGCTATAATTGAATATAACATTGTGAGTAATCTGTTATAGTGGTGATCAAATAAAATGTGAAGTGAATTGTGCTTGTTTAAGTAAATTTAGAGGAAGTGAGGTAGTGAATTTGAGCATTAGAGGTCAAGTGCTGTTAGAGTCTGCTGGGGTAGTTTAGATAAGTCATATGTGACTTGTTTGAGTCATCAAAATGGTCAAAAACAGGTTCAAAGTGGTAATTTGGAATTTGAGTCTCTAAGTTGAGGAAATTGAGGTTTTATAGTAGGATTTGATGCATAAACACTTCAGATTGATGTTATGAAGGTTTAGAATCACTTAGTCAAGTTTAATTAAGTTTGTACAACAATCTAGGAGTGTTAGAAGTTGGGAAAATTGAGTAGAATTGGTAAGTTGTGATTGAGTTGCATAATTCTGCAGAATTTCATTCTGTAGATTATGCAGACTCGCTGTGCGAATAGATTCGTATAGAGAGTCACTTTGGCGAGGTGTTCTCTTCCAAGGAATTCGCATAGCGATTGGGTGCGCTGTGCGAATGGTTTGAGAGGGTTGCTCTCTGTTTTTCGATCCGCATAGCGAATCAAGTCGCTATGCTACTGGTTGGGTCTAGAACTATTATTCTTTTTATTCAAACAACGAATGAGTTTCGCTCTGCGAGTGCTTAAGAAGCATGAGCCACTGTTTGAGGTTCTCGCATAGCGAGCTGGGACGCTATGCAAGGGGTCTGGGGTCTGATTCAACTGATGGTTTATTCGCATATCGAGTATAACCGCTATGCGAATGGTTTAGAGGGTGTGGTCTCTGTTTGAGGATTCGCATAGCGAGCTAGGTCGTTGTGCGAGAAGCTTCTAGTTTCGCTATGCGAATGTGTGCGCTGTGCGAGGGTTTCAGTTCTAGTTCACTATTCTTTTGATCTTAGGTTGTTTTACATGAAACATTGAGTGCTGTATGAAGTAAGTTGAAGTTGTGTTATGTAATATCATTGGTTATTGATGTATGTTGTATTTCAAAGTGTAAGTTGGTGATTTCAAAGTGTAAGTTTCAAGTATGGTTAATGGACATAATTCCATGATCCTCAAGGAGAGGATACATGATGGTGCCCTATGTTGTGATTCAAAGTGAAATCTCTAGTTGAGATTCAAGTAAGTTTAGAATGAATGCAGGAGCTTAGTCTTGGGGGTTATCCTGAAACTCCAATGGTCTTTCATTCTCAAGTAGAGAGGATTGATCCATGTCGTGAGGAGTAGCAGGAGGTCCTAGTCTTAGGTACTTCCTGTATGGCCCAAGGTGAGTGATAATGGACTAACCTCGTGAGTGTGGTAGGGTACCCATTGTCAATGGCTTTGCAAAGCAGTAGAAGCCACCATGAGTGCACCACCCGCCATAGCTCGACAATCATTCTAAGTTCGGACAGTTAAAGTTAGTGTGGTGTTATGTGTGAAGAGTTTATGTGATGTGAATGAATAGTATGATTGTATGAAGTTAAATAAATTGATGTATGATTAACCTTTGTTTAAACTAGCTTACCCTATTGTGTGCTTGTATTTTGTATGTTATGATGTTCTTCTTCTGCAATGATGATCCTTTGGATGTGAGCAGTAGAAGAAGAGGTTTCTCTGGAAAAAGCTTTGGATGAAGGTGATGTTGCTGAGTAGTTGATTTAGTTTAGTAGACGTTTGTGTATAGCTTTGGAGTATCCTTTAGTATGTATATAAAGTTTAAATTTATAGTTGTTTTTGGATGACTGTAAAGGTAACACTTTATATCTTAGATGGATAACTGTATACTTTATCATGTTTGTAGATTCTTTTTAATATAGTTTATACTATATATTTTGGGATGTTACATTAATGATATCAGAGTAGTTCTTTCCTTAGAAATCCTGTAGGTTTTAAGTGTGTCTTGCTTGTGCTTGTGTACTCTTAGTCATTTCTAGTAGTAATTCTTTTCTCTTTGAGTAGGACTGATGTCTTTGCTTGTGTAAATTTTAATAAAAATATTAATATAATATTTATATAAGAACTAAATTTGGTCTCAATTTGAAAAGGGTGAAATGAATTAATTTAAAAAGAAATGAGATTGAATTGAATTAAAATAACAAATAAAAGGATCAAATTGACATTAAAACAACGACACTTTATGGGACAACTATCACTTCCATATTACAAAAGTGGCATGACACTAACTAAATATGTGCAAATTTTTTTAAAAAAATATAAAAAACTATGAATTCACACATATTTAACACTATCAATACATAACTAATAAAAAATAACAAATTATATCACATTTACAAAATTAAAAATTTAATTTAGAAAAAAAAACCAATTTAATATTTTTGTAGAAAATAAGAAACAAAAACACAATTTTTTAGAAAAAAATTATTAATTGAGAAAAAAAATTTTCAAGACATTTCTTTCTTGATTCTAAGATATATCTAGTTGTAAAACTTTAGAAGGTTAACTTTGTTGTCAGATAAATTTTTTTTCTTTTTATTTCTCTCACATTCTTTTTACTACTATTACATTCATAATTTATCTCACTGCTTTAAAGATACTATATCCATATCCGTTGATTTATACTCCATTATACTTACATATGAAAAAAAATCATAGCCAAAAATCATATAGACATACAATATTTTCTTTTCCTAAAAGCTCTAGTGTCTTCACTAAAGACTCCTGTATCAATTATATTTTAGTTTTTTAATCGAACGAGATAAAAAAAATATAATTTTAGACATTAGAAGCTTATTTTCTACTTTATGCTTTGATTTTTTTTAACTAAAGTCTATTCTTATATATACATTTTAAATTTCAATTTTTTTTCATCTCATATATTTTTCAGAATCACCGTGTTTTTTTAACAAACAGAGTTACAATTACCTTTGTCACTTCCATATTGAATAAAATAGATTAAAAAAATATTAGCATTAAGAAAAAAAAATTATAAAACAGAAAATAAAATAAAGACGAAAGAACAAACTTCTAACTACTTCCAAAATGGAAAAAAAATGTTCGTAGTGACAACGTGATGACATACTTCGTATTGGTTACGAGAAAGAGAAGGAAGGAGAGTGGAGAAATAACGATGAAAGAGTCAATGTGATTCGCGTAAGAAAATGAGCAAAATAAACTGATGCAGCGACTCAAATGAAGAAACGTTGATAAGAATGTAATTTTAACCTAAGAAACGAATTCTTTAAAAAATCAAAACATATAATTATGCAATTATTTTAAAAAGTGTCACCTATAGTATTTTTGAAATTATTTACAAATTTTTAAAATTATTTGAAAAATTATAGGTTTCAATTCTTTATAAAACTTAAAATATAAGAGTAGAACTGAAACCTGTGCAAAATTTTAAAAAATGTCACCAAGTTTTTGAAAGATTTTGTTTTTTATTTTCATAACCGAGACGTATTAAGCTATTTCAAAACCTTTTTTCAGAAGTACTTATTTATTTTAAATCTTCCGACTTTCAAAGACTATCATATATATATATATATATATATATATATATATATATATATATATATATATATATATATATATATATATATATATATATATATATATATATATATATATATAAAATGCTAAAACATAATAGAAAAAAAAAACTAAATAAACAATGACATTCTACATGATTGGTGTAAACGTCCGAAACATATACAACTTGAAACATATACCAATACTTATAAGCTAATATAAATACCTACTGCATATCCCGAGGGTATAGGCAGGAGAAAAAATGAAGAAACAATGTCAAACTTATATTTTAACTCAGGAATCTATA